>NW_008671321.1:0-7152 GCF_000695815.1 Acanthisitta chloris
CAGGGACAACTTCCACTGGACCAGGTTAATAAATAATTACAGATATTGAATTAAATAGTGATTAAATTATGGAATAATTTATAAATTTAAATACTGTCAATATAAATTGAATAAATAGTTATGCAGACATGTGCATTATGCTCTCATGAGACCCACCTGGAATACTGCACAGTTCTGGTGTCCTCAACATAAGAAGGACATGGAACTGTTGGAGCACGGCCAGAGGAGGCCACAAAGTTGCTAAGAGGACTGGAGCATCTCCCTGTGAGGACAGGCTGAGGGAGTTGAGGCTCTTCAGCCTGGAGAAGAGAAGACTGTGCGGAGACCTCAGAGCAACTTTTCAATATCTGTAGGGCCTACAAGGAGCCAGAGAGGGACTCTGTGTTAGGAACTGCAGTGACAGGACAAGGAGTAATGGGTAAAAATTGAAAGAGGAGAAATTTAGATTGGATATTAGGCAGAAGTTTTCCCTGTGAGGGTGGTGAGACACTGTCCCAGGTTGCCCAGGGAGGCTGTGGCTGCCCCAACCCTGGCAGTGTTCACAGCCAGGTTGGCTAAAGCCTTGAGCAACCTGCTCTGGTGGGAGGTGTCCCTGCCCAGGGCAGGGGGTTGGGACTGGATGATCCCTAAGTTCCATTCCAACCCCTAAATTCTATGATTCTATGAGTATTTATATGCAATATATTCCTCTTAAATCTATAGATTCTATACTTTATACCCATATAAAAAGCATGCACATGTGTATAATTACCTATAACATTGCAGTTATGTGTCTATACTTACACAGGTGTATGAAATACATTTAGCTTCTGTATTTGTAAGCTAAATGTGTGTGAGTGCTACATATCTACATGCACATGTGCACATGAACAGTTCATACACACATGTTCATACACACTGTGCAGTTCATAGTTGTGTCTGTGAGGAGTCAAATATGCTTTCATAGCATTTCTTTCTGTATTTCCTCAGAAGTATCTCTCCTTTGTGTATGTGTGTGCATATATAATCAAAATTATAGAGAATATAGATACAATACACACTGGAGGATATGGTTTAGGAGTTCCAGCAGTGACAGGTTAATGGTTGGACTTGATGAACTTAGAGGTCTCCTCCAACCCTGATGGATCCATGAGGATCTATGAGGATCCATTCCCTGCCCCATCAGAGCCAGCAGGTGTCCAGCAAAAGGGCTGCTGTGCACTCCCCTCTTTTTGCCTGGGGAGGTGGTGGAGTCACCATCCCTGGAAGAGTTTAAGAGGCATCTGGATCTGGCACTGGAGGATCTGGTTTTAGGGTTTCGGTGTACAGCAGTGACAGGTCAATGGTTGGACTTGCTGATCTTAGAGGTCTCTTCCAACCTTGATGATTCTGTGACTCTATACACTATATAACACACACATATACAAAAATAATCCCCAAAACATTACACATAACTATGTGTGTGCAGTTTACATGAAATACATTCACCTGATGCACACATGTGCAGCTTCTCCCTCACCACCAGCACACTGAGCAGCCCAGGGTGGACAGATGGTTCTGTGGGTGTCCCACACCCCCAGGGCACTGCCAGCACTGGCACCTACTTGTCTGAATTGGCCGTTTTTCATCCCCCACTCCCTCCCCTGCCCCAGCACCACACAGCCACAGCTCTGACATAATAATAATTTATTGGTTTGAATGACATTTAGTACCACAGTTGTCTTACCAGTGACAGAACGAATGCACACAGCCGATGAGATGCTCTCAGATACACACATCAACCTAAGAAATGTGTCAGACAGGTCCATGTCTGGGGCTGGTCCTTCAGGGGACGCCAGAAATTGCAGTTTTGGGTTAAAAATCCAGCACCTGGTGTGCAGGTCCCAGCCCACCTGCCTGCCCCGACCGCAGGAGTTACAGTGCTCAACACCGCGCTGAAACGTCACTTCAAGCAGCTTTGTTTTTTGGCAGGAGGAAAAGGGAATCAACCAAAAAATAAATTGAGAGAATGATTGGGGAAAAAAAAGTGCAACCACCAAGACTGGAGAAGGGATGTGCCTGTGGGGTGGGCTAGAAGAGGCTTTGGTGGTGCCTGTCAGCAGAAGCACCTAAAGCTCAACCCTCCCAACTCCAAAATGGTGCAAAGCCCCCCCAAACCACGAAACAGGAGTGACCCGGGGGCAGAGCACAGGCCTGGCCCCCCCAATCTCTGCTTCCCCAGCATCCCCTCATGGGTCAGTGTCCCCTTTGCAGGGCTGTCCCCACCAAGCACTCCCTCTCCTTCATTAAGCACCAACGAGGCTGATGCTGCTCATTTCCTCTATTTCTAAATCCCATTTGACCCCATCTAGGTACAGCACCACCACCACTGCCCAGGTGGATAATTTACTTATCATTCACCCTGATGCCATCAGGAGGCTCAGCCACTTTGCACATCATCATTTTGGGTGTTTCCAGGCTGGTACTTCCCATCCCACGAGGAAGTCACTGCTCGGGGACTCGCAACCCCCGGAAAGAGCTGGCACCAGCAAGGGCTGTGGGGATGCTCAGCTCCAGTCCCCAGGAACCAGTTCATGGGGAAAAGCCCCATCTCCCCCTGGAATGTGCCACCAGCAGTCTTCTCCATCCCACTGAAGCCAGGTGGAATGCCCCTTCCAGCAGGTGTGATGGGGTGGCAGGACTACATGTCCCATCCCGTGGAGCAGCTACAGAGCTGAATTTCAAGTTGGATCAGCATCTTTGATATTCCACCGCTGCCCTTCTTGGTTTCCAACATGATCAAGTGAATGATGAGGGGAAAGGGAAGTATTATTATTATTATTACTGTTATTATTATCATTAATTATTTTTAACATTTCAAATAAAACCACGTTGTGTTGTAAACAGAAGCTCACTCCTCAGGTCTGCCCCGCCAGTCCCAGCTAAGGTTTATGTTTGAAATGGGCTTCCACTGGAAGGGAAAAACAGAGAAAAACACAGTTACAAGCAGGGTAAGCACTGGCAGGTGGCAACAGTCTGGCATAAACCAGGAAAGGCTGAGGGAGTTGGGGATGTTCAACCTCAAGGAGAGACACTGAGAGGGACCTCACTGATGTATTCAAGTACATGAATTGGGAAGTGCCAAGAGGATGGAGCCAAACTCTTCACACTTATTGGAAACCAATAAAATAAGAGGTAACAGCAAAAACTGATGCCCAGGAAGTTCCACCTGAATATGAGGAAGAACTTCTTTCCCGTGCAGTCACTGAGCACTGAACAGATTGCTCAGAGAGGTCGTGGATTCTCCCTCACTGATGGTATTCAAGAACCACTAGGATGCAATCCTGAGCCATGTGGTGGCCCTACTTGAGCAGGGAGGTGGGACCAGGTGACCCACTGTGGTCCCTTCCAACCTAACTGAATCTGTAATCCTTACAGTACCATGAGCATCACACCAGAGGCAATGAAGAGGGAAGGATACCATCCTCCTCCTTCCACTTGGAGTCCCTCTCCAAGTTCTTAGACAGCCTTTGCATTCCCTTAGGCAGTGAATCAGCTGATGATTCTGTGACTCTATACACTATATAACACACACATATACAAAATAATCCCCCAAAACACTACACATAACTATGTGTGTGCAGTTTACATGAAATCATGGGCTGATCAGCTCACATCACTCAGGAGGGAGCAATGTCCCTGCATCCCTAATCCCCCTCCAGCCATCTCATCCTCCAGCACACGGGAAACAGCAGAGCCAAGGCTGAACCACACCAGGAAACACACCTGCATATTCCTGAGGCAGCATTGGCCGGCTTATAACCTTCTGAAAGGTGGTGATCCACTCCAGCTGGTCATCCTCTGTCTCACAGGCAAAGAGGAATTTCCGATCTGGAGTGACAATAGTGATTCCATGCTGCCAGTGGTTTCCCTGCGTGGACGGTGGGAGCCCTTCCAGCACCTTGTAGCTGTTTTCCTTGCTCCCAATAAAAACTTCCCCTCTAGCAAAGGCATCCTAGGAAACAGCAGAGCAGTCAGGCAGGTGTGACTGGAAAGGGAGCTCTGTGTCCTGGGCAGCCAGGACACGGCTCAACCTGCACCAGCAGAACCCCAACAGCACCAGCCACCCCAGGAACCCCTGCTCCTCCTCCAGGGGCACCCACAGTACAGCACCAACACCAGGGAGCCAAAATCCACATGCAGAAAAACCTGCAGCTGGTGCACGGAGCAGCCAAAGGATTCTTGGTGAGAATGCACAGGGCTACTGCACACTGGACACCAGGCAGTGACAGCTCCATGCCCTCCTGGCTCTCCCACGAGCCTTCGGTTCACTGTAGATGATTGCTAATATTATTACTATTAGTATTAGTGCAGATAATCCCCAACAGGCAGCCCAAATACCTTCAAAAGTCTTTCCCTGTGCAGTGTCAGGACAAGTAACAACAGGGAGAAATTGAAAGATTGGAAATTTAGATTGGATATTTGGAAGAAGTTTTTCTTGTGAGGGTGGTGAGACACTGTCCCAGGTTGCCCAGGGAGGCTGTGGCTGCCCCAACCCTGGCAGTGTTCACAGCCAGGTTGGCTAAAGCCTTGAGCAACCTGCTCTGGTGGGAGGTGTCCCTGCCCAGGGCAGGGGGTTGGGACTGGATGATCCCTAAGCTCCATTCCAACCCCTAAAATTCCATGATTCTATGATCTTACCAGGGGATCTTTGAAATACATGAGCCGTCGGTCATCCATGGTGAACCATCGCTTCTTGAATCCCTCTGTTTGCTGAAGAGTCACAAAATGATGGATTACACACCAGAGCAGCACAGCTTCTCTCTTACCAGGCATGACCCAGGAGTGTCAAGGCACTTGGAGGAGCCCAGTGGGCTGGGGGAGTCAGGAGCAGATGGTTTCTGGGCCATCAGGAGCCACCACAGCCAGGCTCTGGGCCAGCTGCACCAGGTGGGCTTGTAGGAAGGGGCAGTGAGTTTGTGGATTTGGAACTTATAATGTTTGCACCCAGCTGAGGAAAGTGTATTAATGCACTCACAGAGTTATAAGTTTGCCTCTCTGGCTAGGGTGAGTTTGTCCCACCAGCAACCCCTTCTCAGCCCCATACAGAGCAAGAGTCATGTTTGGAGATAAGGAGAAACATTTCATATCCTACCTTTGGCCCCGTTTTCTCCATGTACCCTTCCTTCAGGTAGTTTCTAGAAAGCTTTGGCACCAGCTGGAGCAACCAGAGGAGAGAAAAGAGAGCAGCATCAGATGGAGGAGGCTGGGGGATCACTGGGTGTGCTGGGCAGGGCTTGGGGGGTCACTGCAAGGAAAGCCCATGCTGAGCTTGCCCCCAGCCCTGAGCCCACACTGGCTGAGTGCTTCAGTCCTGCTCCTCCACAGTGCCCAGGAAAGGTGGGTGCAGAACCATGAAGCAGCTTTGAGCACTTCACCAGCACAACCAGGAGAAGTCCCCAAGGTCCTTGGGGTGCAGGGGCAGCTCAAAGCCAGCCCAGCCCATGACTGGACCTCTCCCAGGTAATTAGTAGAAGGCAGGGTATGCAATTAGACTTCAAAACATACCCTCAAGGAGGCAGCAGGGAGCAATCAACCACCACTACCACCAGTGACATTGCACACCAGCTACAACACACAGCCCTGACTGCAGTGAGGCCTCTGGTATGGCATTAGCAAAGGGTAACACAATTAGCAGCTCAGCACCCGGAAAACACAGACAGAGATTCATAACCCGGGTTGACCTGCATGCAAAAACTCCTCCAGAGGCTTGGCTATAGCACTGACATCCTTATTGCTTCATCTTTTCTCCCTTCCAGCCTTTGTTGCAGCTTGTTGGTATTAGAGCAACAGAGAAAGATGCTTCTGGCTTCTACACACATGGCAGTGCTGGAGCCACTCACACAGGACTCAGGCTGTGAGGGTGAATGTGTGTGTGTGTGCACATGTTTCCAAGGCTGGATGTTGGGAACAGGTGCTGGATGTGGGCTCCACATCCCACCACAGTAATTTCAGCCTGGTAATTGTACCATGCTCCAAAGATGGAGCACTCCCCAAGCCTTCCAGCTTGTTAACAAGATGCTAAAAATGAGCAAGAGGGAATAAAAAGAACTCAACCAAAACTGCAGGAACACTCACATCAACATCACTGGCTCCAGGGAATGCCACTTGTAAGTAATGGAAACGTGCTGCTCGGATGGCATTGAACCAATCCACTATTTCCTGACAATGAGAAAGAAAAGCAGCATGAGGAACAGAGTCTGCACACAAAATAACCTGGTCCTGCTGTGTTTCCCCTCTCCCATCACCCTGTCCCCAGTGCCAGGGCACAGTGTAGCACCAGTCCTAAAAGATAGAGCAGACAGGTGGAGGATGGGGAACTTCCAGCTACTCTCAGGCTGTCAGATGTGCACAGAGCTCTGCAGTGCCCAGAGAGCACCCAGGGGCTTTCTGCAGAGGGAAGGATTTAAAGACATCTGTGATTTGGGGCAAAACCAGCCCCAAATCAGCATTGGAGACACTGAGCTCAGCTCCTGCTGGGTGGTGTGAAGGCAGCATGACACCCTCCAGTCTGCCCAACCCCTGCCCCTCTGCTCCTTGGACAGGACATCTGAGCAACACCTGAATCCCACCCAAATTCTAGCAACATAACAATGTTTTGCTAAAAGAGTAGCTAAATATCTGTTTATCTTTTTCCCCCAGTCTATCAATCATATCTGCAACTCCTCTAGGGACAGCCACAGTGATACTGAAGTCATAGCTCAATTCCCAGAAGCTCTGGCACTTCTTCCTTTCCTTGGCAAAAATCTCTGGTTTTTTTCCCCCCTACAAAATAGTAACTTCTTTGATTTTAAACTCATGCTTTTCATTTGTCTCTGGTGAGACCCACAGAGCTTGTGCAGCACTGAAGGTTTGGCTGAGAAATGCCACATTCACTTGAAGTGATCCACACAGGGAGCTCTCAAACACTGCCCCATGGTCTGATGGTGTGGGAAAAGCAAAGGCATGTTGGAAGGGAGATGAACAGCTGCTCTCCCAGAGATGCTGAGCTGCAGGGAGAGGGATGCTGAGCAGGGAAAGGGATGCTGAACTGTCACTAATACACATGAAGCTTCACACATCAGGGACAGGTTCAATGAGCCAGACTTAATCCTTAAATAAACACTGTCAGCCCTTTCAGGTGAGGTCGCTGTC
>NW_008671321.1:7177-8015 GCF_000695815.1 Acanthisitta chloris
GTCAGACTTCAATAAGATTTAAACTTTTTTATGTTTCAAAGAGGCTCTTACGTGCAGTTTTGAGATCTCAGTTTTAAGGAGTTGAATTAGGGTATCTCAAAAATGGTCCAATGGGCCAAAATAGCCATCCTCAAAAATATAAAAGCTTTGGTTTGTTAAGCTACTTCAAGCTGAAGGGGAAAAACCAAAACATAATAGGAATAGACAAACAATGTATTGGGAAACTCTGACCTATTTGTCTGAGGTTAACTCACTTATCACTTGCTTTCCTACCCTAAGCAGCTAAGGAGACCCCAGATAGCATCACAAAGAGGATCAGCAAGAGGAATTCACTCCTGAAGTTAATGATGACCAAACCAGGCTGGAAGTAATGAACAATGAGCTGTAATGTTAAAATGTTGCTACCTCATACAGTCACCAACTTCATGGATGGAGACAGATATAGATGCATCTCTCTTTCTCTCTCTCTAGATGTCACAGAATCATAGAATTTTAAGGGTTGGAATGGAGCTTAGAGATCACCCAGCCCCAACCCCCTGCCCTGGGCAGGGACACCTCCCACCAGAGCAGGTTGCTCAAGGCTTTAGCCAACCTGGCTGTGAACACTGCCAGGGTTGGGGCAGCCACAGCCTCCCTGGGCACCCTGGGACAGTATCTCACCATATAAATATATATTTATCTATGGGTTTCCTTGATTGTGATGTAAGGTAGGGCCTCACCCTGCAGAAAAGCAGAGGCTGAAACCCACACTGACTTCCAGCAGTCAATTGCTTATTGGAATATTGATCTTCCATTGCCAGAAATGGGGTTTGATTAAATTCTTCCCTGTGAGGTGCTG
>NW_008671321.1:8053-9121 GCF_000695815.1 Acanthisitta chloris
CTGGGGTGGTCCCGGGCAAGGTTGGATGGGGCTTGGAGCACCCTGGGTTAGTGGAAGGTGTCCATGCCCATGGCAGGGGGTGGAATAAAATGATCTTTAAGGTCCTTCCAACTCAAACCATTCTGTGATTCTAAGAAATGTGAGACAGGAGCCTAAATCAGGTTTGAGTGCTTCTGATCAGAGACCTCTGGGGTAGAGGGGGAAATGCTGGGGCTGCAGGGGGACTACAAGAGGGATCAAAGGGCAGCAGGGCATTGCAGGTGAGTCCCAGGGCACCCTCTGGTCCCACAGGGCAGGAGCTCACCCCAAGGGCTTCATCTTCTTGCAGCCCTCGCTCAGCCAAGGGGACAGACCAAGTCCAAGGGGAGTCCAAAGAAATCCAGACTGGTTGTTATCTGATGGCATCAAACATATCCTGCCAAGCCACTGACATAGAGGCAGGAGCAACTGCATGAGACCAGCGACACTGCTGAAACCTTAGCATTTTAAACCCCAGAATCACAATACAGTAAACCCCTGAGTGCATTCCTCACACCTGGGCTAAGCACAACACCAAAGCCCAACAAACCACAGACACAGGCACAGGGCTGGGATGCAGCTTTCACAGGAAAGAGTTTCTTCCTCTTATTTTGGCTTAAACTGCAGCCAGGGAGGTACCTGAGAGCCACCTGAGTGACACTGTGCTGTGCTACAGCAGCACCTGGTGACAAGCAGTGCCTGCTCAGCACCATGGGACTTGCACATCCCACCAAGCAGAATGGATGGAGGGGAGGGTAAATTTGGGAGCAGCCCAGCTGGAGCAGCTCCCTGGGACCCACAAACCCATAAGGTCTCTTCTTCACACCTCCCTTCAGAGACAGCAAAGCAAGAGGATTGCTTTAAATACAAACATAAGCATTTGCATCTTACAGTGTAGCAGACAGGCAGAGAAACAAACAGTTCCTCACTTCTACAGTTCAGTTCACTCCCCCTTTGGAAGTCCTTGGATCAAGTCCCCTCACCTTCTATTGCTCCATCCACCCTGTCTCCTTCTCAGAGCACCAAGGAGCCTCCCTTAAAAATTCCCTA
>NW_008671321.1:9151-38470 GCF_000695815.1 Acanthisitta chloris
ATTTGCATGTTGTTACTTAGAAGACACAGTTTGCCATCTCTGTGCTTGGAAGGACATGACAAACAAGCTCCAAGCTGGTTGTGCATCCTGTACCCTCATCCCAGTACAATTCCACCCCCACCAGCAATTCCAGCTCAGGTAGAGCCTGGTGAGCCAGAGGCTGGCTCAGAGCAGCATTGACTCCCAGGTCCACAACCCAAACCTTCTCCCCCATCCCCTCACCTTGCCATCTTCATGATAGACAAAGATGTTCCTTGTGCTATTGTCCTTCAAGTAAGTGATCTGCAGTCCATGTGGGTTCCCAATTTTTGCAGGCTGGAAAGTCGCGTTTAGGTGTTCAATCTTCATAATTGCTTTGGGTTCTTTTGCCTGGAAAACACAGCTGAGTGAGCAAACACCTGAGAATTGGCTTTCAAACCAGAAAGCAGTTCACTTGGTCAGAAAAAAACCTCCTGATTGAGGCCATTAGCTAAAAAGACCTGACTCCCAGCCCACAGAACTACCTGGTGATGAGATAGCAGAGATTTTGTTCGGGTGTCACTGAGTATTTTCTGCCAGCTTGGAAAAATGCTCTGTTCTTCTGCAGAGATGCAATAAAACCAAGGCAGACTGCTAACTGACAGTCCAGGATGCTTTCTGCATCTCCAGCACCCACAGCAGTTCATCCTTGTCCCAAAAGTGGAGGATTATCCCCCTTGACAACTTCAGACCTGGGTGCTTGGCTGACAGGGGCACCATGTCCATGTCCCCACTAGTCCCATCCTCTCACATTAGCCACTGGCTGCTGGCTGTGCTCCTCCCCTTGCCTTTTAAACTTTTTCAGAGGGACAAATACAATCCTTACAGCCCATCTCCTGGGTGGGAGGCTGGGCCAGGCCCTCCCAGGCACCAGCCCCACCTGCCCCCTGTGTGCAGGTCACTTCAACATCATAGCACAGTTCATTTTCTTACATATCTCTAGAAGTTTACCATCCTTCAGGACTGCACTGAGAATTGTGAGCAAAACATCCCAACAAATAAAGATCAGGCACTTGGTGACACCAGTTTGTACTGGTAACAGCAGTTAAGTATCATCAGTGGTGCCATGGTCCCCAGCACCATGTAGAAGTCCTGAGACAAAGTTCCAGTTTGGGAACCATAGACACACAGCCATTGTGGGTGACTATGATAGGGAAAACCCAGCCAGGAGGACTTGTCTAGACAGTGCCATTCCCACCACAGTTGTGGTCAGTGATGAAGCAAAGCACCTTTAAACTATCAGAGCAGTCAAGAGTGACTGAATGTGGCTGCTGGGACTTTCACTTCTCTCTCAGAAAGGATTGAGTCCCTCTCCACGAGAAGCAATTGCACCACGACACACCAAGCTGAAGGAGAAGATGGTGCTGTCAAAGCCATGGAGAAGTGTGGATGAATGTTCCCCTCCTGCATGACATGACTCATCAGGACACCACAATTGCATCAGCTGGTTTAGAAAACTGGCTGGTGGCTTGGCCTGGGCTGTTCTCAGCTGTGATGCATAGGGCAGACTCAAAGGTCAGAAAAACCACCTTGGCTCCCCCAGGATGTAGTGCAGAACAGTGGAGCATCCATCCATCCATCATGAATGCAATTGTCATGGTAATCGCTCCATTTCTCACTTACAATAATGAAATGTGCTCTGGGGAAAAAGACAAATGCTTCCTCACTGCTTGAAGCTGGAACAAAAAAACAGGGAGATTTCCCTCTGGAATACATGGTGTGTCATCTGAAGGAGAATTTGGACCCCTGTGGTGAGGGCAGGTCAGCTGAGGTGCTGATACCTTCATCACAAGCTAGTCATCAATATGAAACCCACAACAGCTGGATGGTGCAGAGCCAGAGCTGAGAGAAACCAGGTTGGCTAAAGCCTTGAGCAACCTGCTCTGGTGGGAGGTGTCCCTGCCCAGGGCAGGGGGTTGGGGCTGGATGATCTCTGAAGTCCATTCCAACTCCTTAACATGCTATGATACTATGAAACTCCTTCACTGGTGGTGTAAGAAAAGCCTTACAGGCTCTAAAGGGCAACAGAGCAGGAATATGTGAACTGGCCAGTTGGGGCATCTCACCATGACTGCGGTGGTGGAGCAGAAGCAAACCCTACTAGAGAGAGAGCAGTGAGCTGTACCAGGTGTGCTCTCATCCTGGAACAACTGGGGACTCAGTGCTTATGGAAACTGCACCAATAACCTGGTGGCCTGTGAATTAAGTGCTCAAAGATGCTCTTACAGCTACAACCACCTGTCTGCACAGAGCAACCCCAGGTACTCACGTCATTTTTGTTGAAGTACTTCAGTGCCCCTTCCCTCTCCGACAACACGAACTTTCGACTCAAGAACTGCCCATTGTCACGTCCTCTCTTCCACAGGAAACCTTCTCGGTACCCTGCAGCACAAAGGGATGGCTGAGAACCAGGACAAAACTCTGCACTGAATAAAGAGTTAGGGTGAAGGCAAGGGGAAGAGCTTTGCCTTCAGAACTAGCAAACCGAGTGTGTGGCTGTTTTGCTCAAGAGATGAATGACACAGGACTTCTCCTTCAGATTTGTCCTTCTCACTCTGCTCTTTTCTTTTCTGACAGCTTATGCTACAGATGTCCTTGCTCTGGCACTCAGTGTGGCAGCCAAGGGGGTGTCTGCCATGTAGCCCATGCTGAAATGCAGGTGAAGGCCTGAGGAGCAAAGCTGTGCCCCTGCTGCAGCTCCCAGCACCAGGGATGCTGCTCAGCTTACACAAGTAGCACTTTTGGAGAGAGGGAAAGGCAGGTGAGCTCTGCCCTCCTCTGCTGATGCTGCTAAAAATGAAACCAGGAGGTGCAGGCACAGGGAAAATGGTTCAGGGCAGGTGTATGGATCAGGGTATCCACAAATACATTTTTCACAGGGAAAAAGGGGAAAACGTTTGCAGAAAAAGAGGAGAAAAAGCATCTAAAAAATTTAACTCCTCAAATCAGGACAGCAGTTACCACTGGTCACATCTAGCACCTTCTGCAGCAGCCACAGCACTCAGCTGACCTCACAAGTTTAATTCATGCCCTTATTTTAAATTCTTCAAAACAAAGAAACCCCAAGAACTGTTTACTACAGGTTTGTGAATACTAACAGAGCAGTTTGATGGTCATCTGCCACTTAGCTAAGATCTAATTAAGATTTAATTATACAAAAAGTCCCACTGAAATAGTGTTCCCTTTCCTGGTTTCATCACTTTTTGATTTTTGGTACTCAGGAGAAGGATTTTAAACTTAGAAATTACATGGTTTGTAACAACTTTCAAATAGTAGCTAAACTTTTCAATATGCCAAGTGGCACATTGAATTCTCTCCTTTGCCCATCAGTGCTGTGCAGAAATTCCTCCTTCAACCTGCTTTTCACTTGTCCATCCTGACACAGGATTGATTCAAACCACAGGTGAAAAGATGCAGAAAAGGTTTTTGCAGCAAAAAGTCCCATTGGAGAGCACTTGTTGTGTCAGAAAGAGGGAGCAGGACTACCCCAAATCTGAGTGAGGAGAAGCAGCCAAGGAAGCACCAAAGTCCAGCCAAGGGCAGCTGCATCTGACAGCAGTGCAGGAACAGCCCAGGATGCTGCACTCATCTCACCATTGTGATGGAACCAGCAGAGAACCAAAGCTCTGACTGATCCAGAGTCAGATGCTGCTCCCAGGCTCTGTCAGCAAACCCACGACATCCCCCGTGGCAGCTGTACATGATGGAGCTGGATAGGAATAATGTCTCTGTGACAGGAGACAGACAGGCAGGAGGTGATGCCCAGCTGATACGTTTATAGAATGCACAATTTGCTTAACACAAGGCAGAGCTGCTGCTGAGGCTCTGACAGCTGGAGATGGCCCAGTGCTCTCCTGAATGGCACCACGTGAAGCAGCTGCTCTCAAAGGCAAGGACAGGAGGTTTCTGCTCCTGAAGGGTGTTGGGTTTTAGTGCCAAGCCAGTTAGAGCAGTGGGAGAGTACTTCAAAAGTCACTGCTATTCACTCCACTGAGCTGCAGAGACAGTTTGAGAGCCTCTCCATCCCCTCTCTGTGCCTGCTGTTTGGGGAACACCGACATCTCATAGGGGGCTGGAGAGAGCTGGGCTTGGAGGAGAGGACATCAGCATTAAACAAGAGAGAGGAGAGACAACATGAGGCCAGGACATCTCCAAATGCAAACATGGGCTGATGCAGAAGGAAAACACATCTTTTCCTCAGGAATCCCCACCTGGGGTTTGCTTGGCTCAGCAGAGCCCACAGAGCTCAGCTCTTGGTGGCTCCACCTGGGA
This sequence comes from Acanthisitta chloris, assembly GCF_000695815.1. Lineage (NCBI taxonomy): Eukaryota > Metazoa > Chordata > Aves > Passeriformes > Acanthisittidae > Acanthisitta > Acanthisitta chloris. The sequence continues at coordinate 13,442 of NW_008671321.1, forward strand.
GCAGCTCAGCTCCAGGAGTCCTGGCTGTGGCTCTCATCCACACTGTGTTTCATCACAAATGCCTGAAGGGCAGAGCATGCTGCAGGCACTCCTGATTCAACTTTTTCCTCTCCACAACCCCTTTTTTCTTGATTATTCTTAGCACTTAAGGGATGAAGAATAAAATTACTCTGCATCTCCCAAAAGATGATCTCAAATCATAGCAAACCTGTAAAGTCCACTTAACACTTACAGCTGGCAGGTGGGTAACAGCTATATATGAAGAGAGGGAAGCCCAGGGAGGTTTGGTGAGCTGCCCAGGACAAGGCTGTGAGCCAGTGTCAAAGTCAGGCTGGAAACTCACCTTCTCCTGCCCTCTTACACAGGGACATTTCATCATTTTGATCTTCTCTTTCCAACTTTTCGTGTTAAAACACACAGTACTCAAATTCCACTCCAAGGAAGAATTGAAAAGACCCTAAGACCCTAAAGACAACGAAGAGTTATCCCTTTCCACAGCTCTTCCCAGACTGATAACCTCAGCAAAAGAGCTCCAGCTGCTGATTTCAGTGTACTTCAGTGCAGATTTTTGCTTGCTTCTTTTCTTTTCTTTCATCCTCCCTCCCTCCAGGGCTGCATCCTCGGGAGCTGCTCCTCTGCTCTGCCCAAACCTGCTGCCTGCACCCCTGTCACCACTGATCAGTGCAAAACACCATGAACTGGACTTGAACCCAACGTGAACTCACCCAGGCTCCCCAGGCAAACGGTGTCAGCAAGATGTGTCCTCAATGTCCTGATGTAAAGTGTTGTGAGAACAGCTAGAGAAGGTGCTGAGAAACAAAACTGCAGGAGGCTGAACAGGGAACAGATCTCACACCGGAGGGTATTGGAGTCAGAGAACTAAACCCTCTCTTCCTTCTCTCTGTGGGCTGCACTACCTTAGCAACAGCTTTGTATTCAGAGGTATCTGGCCATGTTCAGATCTTCATGGGTGCTGAGGCACTGGCACAGGTTGCCCAGAGAACCTGTGGCTATTTCATCCCTGGAAGTGTTCCAGGCCAGGTTGGATGGGGCTTGGAGCAACCTGGGCTAGCAGAAGGTGTCCCTGCCCATGGCAGGAAAGTTGAAGCTAGATTTATCTTTAAGGTCCCTTCCACCTCAAACCATTGTATGATTCTATGAAGGCCATTCTGCTTATGTTGAAGCTGAAGGACCACTAGCCCTAACAACACCTGCTGATTGCTGGTGTTGCCCATGCAGCATCATGTCACCAACAGATTTGCTTCCTCTCTCTCCCAAGGCACAGAACAAGGGATGCAGCTGCCTGCCATCATCCCACTGACCACCAGCACTAAACTGTGACTGTAGAGAGCACTACCTGGTGAGGACCTGCTGGAGAGCACCTACAGCAACCCTTGAGAAACACCATTCTCACGTTGCTAACACCATCACATGTCAAGTTTTCTGCACCACTTCAGCCACCTGCCAAGGAGCAAAATCAATCCCTTGCCTTGCAGGCTGCTCTGGCACAAACCTGTGGCACTTGCAAAAAAACCACCAAGCAGTTGTGACCAAGTTAGCCATCAAAAGGCACATAAAACAACCTGAAACCACACAGGCCAAAGGGGTATTTTTGCCCCGTGATGTAGTTTCCAAGGTAAAATGAGGAACTGTCACTTCCACACTCACTTCGTTGCCACAGCTAAGACTCTGGGGGCAAAGAAAACAGGGTCACCACATTGATTGACTGATAAGAAGATGAGAAGAGCATGGCTTTGTGTCAGCTCAGGTGAGCTGTGTCTGGCGTGTGAAACTGGCAGGACACACCGAGTGCTCTGGTATAGCCCAGTCTTGTCACTGCCTGAGAGACTGCAGAGAGGGAGAGGATTTTCTACCAAGAAACTCTGATGTAGCCACCTTCTTTCCATCTGACTTCTGCCAGCAATGGGTTTGAGTTCCCCATTTGTTAAGCAGAGGGATATTGCCACTTCCCCACCTCAGACAAGCCCTTAGGGTGCTTAGTTAATGAAGGGTTTTTTTGTCTCCCAAAACATAGACTATACCAAGTACTCAAAATTACTTGTTCGGTTTCAGCCTTTGTTCTCAGAGAAGAAAAAAAACTCCTGCAAAGAGGATAATCAGATCCACTGGCTTGAAAAAAACCGTAGGTATGGACTTTGCTCCTGTCATCCTAAGTAAGGCATCATGAACTGGGAATTAAACCCACATCTATGCTTTATTTCATAGTTTCACCTAGAAAGAGGCATCAGACCTGCTTGTTTCCATGATGTTTCTAGGGTTGTGGTAAAGCCAGGTCTGGCCCCAGGGTTTGAGGAGAAACATGTGAATGTATCCAAAACCAAGCACAGCAACAGAGCCAATACCATGCCCAAACCCAAATGCATCACTGTGTGGTTTATTGTCTTCTTGTCTCACTGCAAGACAAAGCATTGGAGGCTGAAATTGGAGAAAAAAATGTACTTGTGCCTGCAATCCAGGACCAATCATACCTTCCTAGAGTTCAGGCAGGGCATCTCCTCCTACAGGAGCAGGTTTTCCTTCCTCTGAGCAGTTCAAGTGCATTGACCCCAATTGAGAGTTTTGGAGAAGATTCAAATACAGCTCCATCACTTTGCAGCTAAAATTGCAGGGTATATATCTCTGCTGCTCTGTATGTCAGCAGCTGAGCAGTCTGCTGGATTAACGTTGTAAGGTGTTAATTAAGGCAGAAGGGTGGATAGGTACTCACTGGAGATGATGTGTTCACCTTTTCTCAGAGGTTAAGGAGCTGCATAATTATCCAGAGCAACTGAGTGGTGAATCCTTGACATTCCACATCACCTCTGACCCCAGTGGCACAACCTCCTTTGGAAACAAAGAGTCTGAAGGGCATTCCTTCCAAAACAAACCCCACTGTCCACAGGCAGAGGGCTGGATGGAGAAGGTGACATATTCTATGTTTACCCTGCAGACTGGATTTTGAAGAGGGTTGCAAAAAAGAACTGTGCACCTCTTGTTGAGCTGTGTCAGTGTAAATGGTTTGGTTTGATTGCTCTAAGTTGTGATATTTCTTCCTGCAGCATTCAGCCATCATCCAAGCAAGACATTTCAATGACTTCAATTTAAATATTTTAAGCATTTGCATGCCAATAAAAGTAATAAAACAAGGAATACTAAATTTCCTCATGGAGTGAAAACACCACTCTGTCCAGAGACAAACTCATCCTCCACCAGACATAGAGTAAGGTTCATCAACCCCTTAGAGCTTGAAGCCAGGGCTGCAATCACTCCCTTGCACAGCACCACCAGCTTGCTTTTTTGCCTGGTTTTTTTTTTTTGCCTTTCTGCAGCTGTGCTGAGCAGCTTCTAACTTCCCTGCAAATAATTCTGCAGTCATCTCTGGATAAATAACACTCCCTGCTGGTCCCATGTTCAGCAGTGTAGATACAGGTGTGCTGGAGATATCCAACATCCTGATGCACAGGAGGCAGAGGGGACCTGGGTGGGTGGATGATGAGATGGGCATCCTTCCCCTAGGTGTTCTCCTGTACTGATCATGAGAGGAGTCACCAAGAGCTGCTACTGCTCAAGTGTTGAGTGCTTTGGAAATTGAAGCCTCAGCGAGGAGAGAATCAGAATGCATTCATGGATCCTGCACACCAGGACACCTGGGAGGTAAACTCTTGGTGTACCTCATGTAAGGTGGTTGCCTGGTATGTCTCACCTCACGCAGGCATGAGAAGGGAGTGATCTCTCTTCATCTCCCTTAAGACAACTCTTGATCTAAGACAACACACCTCATCACATCTCCCCCAGCCATGCAAAGGAGCCCAAGACCTCTATATGCAGCACCCACACCAACCAGTTTCTCAGACAGACAAGTTTTGGAGGCGAATTTCCCAGCTCTTAATCAATCAGCCCTCTCTTAATGAGCACTTAGCATCCAAATTACCTTTCCTAAAGGCCGTTTGGTGGAGAAGGGTTTCCTGTTGCCATCCAGTCTGGCTCTGCTGCCTTCCAGGAGCTCATAAAACAATTATTGTCCTGCTGCATTGTCGCGATGCAAGCAGCTGATGAGATTGATTGCTTCCACAATACCCAATTAACCCACTCACTCGGCAAACGATTGACTTAATCAAAGGCAATTAGCGCTTGAATGGCTACATCAGACAGAAAGCCAGGATTTAGGAGATGATTCAGACAACACCGTGCAGACATCTCCTTGGCCTTCCATGGGAAAACACCATCACTAATGCTCAGCTCAGAGCTGGAAGTAGATGAAACCTCAGGTCGGTGGTGTGAGGTGGCACAGAAAACACAAGGGAGTAGGAACATGCATTTCCCTTCTGTGCTAAAGGGGAATTTGAAAAGCATCGATGTTCCTCTTTACTTTCCCTCCCTGCTTATGCAGGACCCAGAGCACCAACCAGTTGACCAGACCTCAATGATCAACTGTCATGAATTGGTATCTGCTGGCTCTGACAGCTCCGGGTAGTCAGTCCCCAAGAGCTGGACGTGCAGGGCTGTCTCCCATCACCAGTCCTCTTTGCAAAGTCAAACATGTTTGACAAAACCACCTTCAATACTGATTTCTTCCAAGGCATCTTCTCCCACCCAGAGCACCAACCAGTTGACCAGACCTCAATGATCAACTGTCATGAATTGGTATCTGCTGGCTCTGACAGCTCCGGGTAGTCAGTCCCCAAGAGCTGGACGTGCAGGGCTGTCTCCCATCACCAGTCCTCTTTGCAAAGTCAAACATGTTTGACAAAACCACCTTCAATACTGATTTCTTCCAAGGCATCTTCTCCCACAAGGTAAAAAAGATGCTCTGAAAGACCTGATTTGGACGCAGGACCATGTCTCTGCAGAAATACAGATGTGAGTGCCCTCAGTGACTGTTTTTCCTCTAGACAAATTGCCCCAAACTGGCACGGCCAAGACAAGACAAAGCCTGACCACAGGAAGGTCAAGGTGAGCAAACCATGTCCCCTAAACCAGAGGACAGAGACCATTTTAGACCACGTGGAGAACAACTTCAAGGTTAAAGCCAAGCATGGAAGACAAATTCTCTTGATCACTGCCAAAAGACATTGTCATTTGGCTTCATCTTGAGCAACAAAACCCTTGCAATGGCAAAAGGTGTTAGTTCAGCTCCTCAGCTGCTTGGATCAGTATGGAAAATGGAGCCAAATGCATTGTCTCTATGGAGAAAACATGGGTTGAGCTTAAGCACACATCAAGATCCTGTGGCTGACAGAAAGAAGACAAGGTCTGTCCCCACACACAGGCATGTGGCATTTAAATGCAAGGTTGGTCCCTGGGCTTCCAGTCCCATTTAATGTCATCCTGAATACACTTGCATTGCTGGCTCACAGCTGAAAATCCAAATTGCTTCCAAGCAAAGCCCCAATAATAAAGCTGAAATCCATTAAGCCTGTGATGTTTGCCACTATTTAAATCTGATTAAACCCGTACATGACACCACTAAGCTGAACAGTCAGAAAACACTCCTGTCAGGTCTGATGTTTCCTCATGTAATCCAAGCCCCCCTTCTTTCACCGGGTTGTCAGCTAAAAGGAGCCATAATAAGAGATCATGTACCTAATCCAGCTTCCTAAGCTGTTTTTAACTGGTTTCTTTAATCACATGTTATGATTCCCTAGGGAGCAGCTCTCAGGTGACAAAGACATTAGTGCAGTCATTCATACTCCCAGAAGGTATCTGGGATGGGATCACCTTGCCCCTTGTGCCAACCGAGCGCAGCAGGAAGGAGACACAAGAGGAATGAGGTGCCCATCAGTGGGATGAAAGGTGGGAAATCATGGCAGCAGGAGGTGACAGGCACTGGGCAAGCAACTGCAAGGTAAGGTAGTGCAAAAGACACTTATCAGAGAAAAAAATTCTTTTAATAGAGCGATATCGATCTCCCAGTGAGCACTCACTGCCTCTGAAAAGGCTGCATGGGGAAAATATCAGGAGAAAACACCCAAATAGACAATCCTCAAGCCTCCACCTGACCACTGCAGGCAAATCAGGTAGAGAACACAGCCATATCCTCCCTTTTATCAGCTTATCTTATAATTGACCATCGATACACTGTGACTTCCATGGTAACTTAATTATCGAGCAAGTGTTTACATATTAAAGATAAGACCATAGCAGGCTGCTGCAGTGCAATTCAATTGTATCTGCTGGGAGATGTTACAACCCCTTGCTGCAGAAAATGTCTTTACTGGAAGCCTTGCACTTGCATTGCTGAGAATTGAATGTGCAATCTAATTTGACTTGGAAATCAAACGCTTTCCTCTTCAAGCAGCATCCCCACATCCCCACCTGGGAGCTGCTGGCTGCTCAGAGAAAAAAACCCTGCTACAGGTAAATAACCTTCAGGTTTTGATCTTTTGTAGCCAGTCTTATAATAAAAGGCAGATGAAAGCTGGGAGGTTCCCAGTGCAATGCTCATCCAATTTCCCAGCACTGAGTGCACTCCAAGCCTGATTTAGCTAGAAAGCTGGGCAAGAAAACATTTAAGGACAGGCAAGCAGCAGTAAGTCGTAATAACATCCCTACAGCAGTGCACTTCAGGAGCTGAATTTTGAGAGCCAAACCACAGGGCAAGGATCCTCCTTGGTCAAGACATAAAACCTCAAAAAAACCCTCCCTGCAGCTGCTGTGAGTTACTTGCACAGAAGCTGCACAGGAAGAGGTACTGCAGCTTTCTCTCCCAGCACCTGGAGGAACCTCTGTCACCATCCCACACCCTTCACCCCAGCCCAGTGCTGCCTACACACCGAGCTGGTCCTGCCTGGACCTCTACAAGGTAAGGGAAAACCCTCCTGTAGCCTCACATGCAACTGCAATGACTTTCAAGCAGAAAGCAAAGAGGTGAGACACTGACCCAGGGATGTAAAGGCTCCTGCCTTTACACCCTCCACATGCACCACAGATGGGCTACACCAACCTACATGCTGCTGAGGCTTCAGCTCAAAACACCTGCAAAGCACCAGAAACCACCTGCATTTCACACAGACATCCTCAAACCACAGCTATGGGATCAGGCTAAAATAGCCTCTGAGCCCTGAATAGCTTTCGATCGAGGACTAGAGGGAATGGTCATAAACTGAGACAGAGGAGATTGAGATTAGATGTTAGGAAACATTTTTTCCCTGTTAGGGTGCTCAGGCACAGCAATATTGCCCAGGGAAGTGGTGGAGTCACCATCCCTGGAAGTGTTTAAGAGGCATCTGGATCTGACACTGGAGGATCTGGTTTAGGGTTTCAGGGTTCCAGCAGTGACAGGTTAACAGTTGGGCTTGCTGATCTTAGAGGTCTCCTCCAACCTTGATGATTCTGTGATTCGAGATGTGTCTCTTACTCACACTAATAAACAAAATCTCAGCCTGAGCAGCTGCTCACACAGCTCAACCCAAGAAAGGATGAGATGAATTTAAACCCCCAACAGAGCTTTACAGAAGTCAGCAGAGAAGTTCACCACAGACCTCAGGTGGGTTTCAGACGTAGGCAGCATTGCCATACGACCATAAATCATAGAAACCCATGAGATGTGTCTCTTACTCACACTAATAAACAAAATCTCAGCCTGAGCAGCTGCTCACACAGCTCAACCCAAGAAAGGATGAGATGAATTTAAACCCCCAACAGAGCTTTACAGAAGTCAGCAGAGAAGTTCACCACAGACCTCAGGTGGGTTTCAGACGTAGGCAGCATTGCCATACGACCATAAATCATAGAAACCCATTCTCTCCCACACAACATTCCTTTTTCTTTGTTTTGAAGAGAAATCCAAATGGCATTAAGCCTATCTGCTGTGGTGCTAACAGCTCCTGAATGTCTTCTATTGAGTGTTCAACACATTTACAGTCAAAACTTTATGCAGGAAAGGAGAATTTTTTTTTAATTTAGGACTCGTTCTTCTCCTGGCTGCTGGTGTTCAGCTGTCCCAGAAATCAGGCAGTACAGGATGCTCCAGCAGCTGTGCTATCAAGGGAGGAGCATTTGGCAGCACAGCCACAACCTCCAGGCTGCAAAAGGACATTTGCACACCTTGATTTTTCTAAAACTATCCCCTGGAGCAACATAATCCCAATTAATGAACTCCTGAAATTCTATAAATCAAGGCTAAATTCTGTCCCAATAAATCATTGACTGTCCCATCCCCACTGACTTCGCTAGGCTAAGATTTCTTCCTTCAGCCTCTTCAATGCATGAAAGTTTGAAATTCACTCCCTGCTGAGGAGCCTCCTTGTCTTTTAGGCATTTTGGGGATATATTGTTTGCTACTGCTGTGCCACATGACCATGTCCCTCATGGGCTGCCCTGGTTAGGAAACTGGAGGTGGCTGCTGTGTCTGCACCTCAACTGCAGCAGAATTTATAAACCCAGTCAGACCTAGCCATCTGGGGAGGCACTTCCCAGTCTGGTTTCAGTGAAACCATCCCAGGAGGGGGGTGTGGACAACTCCTCAGCTGCAGGTTTCCCTGCTGCATCAGAGATTTCAAGGTGAAAACTTGAGTGAGCTCATAAGCAGGTGGGATGGGCTGGTGGCAGTAAGGACAAAGCATCAGCAAATGCTCATGTTCCTGAGTCCAGGCTGATCTAACTCAGCTACATCTTTGGCAAGCTCCAGGAAAAGATATGACATCACCCTGGCAAATGTTCTTTATCTGGTGAGAGACAGAAATTGCCTGACCCTGCACAGGTCTACAACGTAAACCGGATCTTCCTTTAGTAGATTTAATTAAGCTAGGATGAGTTGCCATGAAAACAGCATTTGCAATGTACTTTGTTATCCTATTGCTTCCTAGTCACTTCCTTCTCATTAGCAGAAGAAAGATGCCCCAACCTTTTGGTCCTGTGTCACTACACAGGGAACAGGAACGTGCACAGTATAAAACCACCACCAAACACCAGGAGACCAAGGGCACTGAGAACTACCTTCATAAGGCATCAGAAATAGAAAGGGATGGTTCCCCTATGCTTTCCCTAAATGTTTATCATCAAAAATATGGAGAACAAGCCTTATATTTCTCTTTCTGTCTCTTCAACCAGTATAGATCCATTTATTGACTGTAAAAACCCAAGATTACAGGGGCTGGCAGCCTGAGCAATATCAAAACAGAGTATTTCAAGTTGATTGACCTCAAATAGGGAAAGCTCAAGGACAGGAGTGAGTCATGATAATTATAGTTGGGGTGTTTCACACCTTTACTGATCTTATAGTCTATCCTCACCAGGTGGACTGACTCCCCCAGGGAACACTGACAGATCCAGGGAGCACCCAGAGCACACCCCAAAACACAGACAGCACATTCAGCAGCCAAAGGGCTGGAGAGGCTCAGTCCATCTCCCCCGAGAAACCACACTAATTCAGCAAATTCAACCGACCTCCAACTGACCACGAATTAAATGCTTCTGATTTGAGTTGACAAATGTAAATATTTCTGTTAAAGATGATGCAAAACAAAACAACATGTCTTAGGTGTGTCTTTTTTTAAGGTGGGAAAAAAAACTAAAGAAACATTTTGCATAAAGGGCTGAGATGAAGGGGAAAAAAAAGACCAACCCCCAACTATTTAAAATTTCATGGGTCAGCCCTCACCCCTGTCAGCAAGGCTCATTTCCACACTGCTCTGCTTCCCCTGCAACGAGCATTGCTGCTGCCTGCCTTTTTGCACGAGAGCTGCTGCTCTTTGGCTAATTATAGAAGCTTGGAGCAGAGCTGCACTGAAGGCAGCTTGACAGAACCAGCTGTTAAAATTACAGCTGGATCCTAAACTAGCTGTGAACATCCAGCTTTAGTTTGTGGTGGTGCCACCCCCTTCCCAGAGCCAGCTGACAATGCCTTGCTTGGCCAACTGCTCCTCCTCCTCCTCCAACTCTCCAGTTCAGATCCACAGGTCCTCACCTGCAATTTTTGGCTGCCTAAATGCTTTTCTGCTTTAGGGGAGCAGAAGACATCAGAGTATTTCTCTTTGCTAGATGTTTTTCTTCCTACAGCAGCTATCTGTAAGATCCATCACCGCCCCATCACTTGTCACTGCAATGTTCATGGATTTCCTGGAAAGCATGACAGCAGTCATTGGCCTCTTGCCATGGCCCAGAGAGATAGAAAAAATAAAAATGCACCAAAGTTAACTCTAAAAGAAAAGCTTTTGCATTTGGAGCCCTTTCCTTTGCCTTCTGGTGGTGACTTTGTGCTGTGTCTCCTCAGCAAGGCTGGGAGATGGTGCAGCATCTTCCTTTGATTCTGACAGAGCCTCAGGAGGTGGCAGTGCTCTTTCAGAGGGGTTGTACGAGTCTGAATCAGCACTTCTGAATGCTCCTGGAAGGCACTGAAAGGCTGCTCCAGCTCCTGGTCATATGATGTCAGCCCTGCAGAGACGTCAGCGCATCCTGGCCTGGGAAGGATGCCACGTGTGGTCCCTGTCACTGCCCTGCTCCCCCTGCACAAGGGAAACAGGAGTAAGACAAACACACTGTGATCTCCCCTCGCATCCTCCTCCAGAGTTCAGCTTGTTAACCAGCTCTTTGATGTGCCTTGTCTTTGCTGCAGCAAAGGCTGTGTTTGATGTTTACATCATTGGGACTACCAAGTTGTTAACACGGAGCAAGGCTGAGCAGGACCCACCACAGGCAGCTCTCCAGGAGAGCCTGTTCCCTCCACAGCCCCAGCTGGACCCACTGTGGATGCTGCAGCAGATACCTTCAGCCTGGCTGGGGATGACATCTGCTGCTGGTTTCTTGAGTGGATTTGTTCAAATCCTTCCAAGGCAATTTGGCTCAGTATTTATTCACCCTGCAGACAGACTGTTGTGTGAAGTTTTTCTCTGCTCTGGATGAGGCTGCAGAGAGCAGAAGTGACCTGCACAGCATCACCCCCAACCTGCACAGCATCCTCCTCCATCCGTTTCCTGCAGCAGCAGTGCCAGGCCATGCCGAGGAGAAAGAAGTAGTCGTTTGTTTTAAAGCAATGACTCCATTTCCCTCAAACCTCTAAGGAGAGGATGGGGAAAGGTTTCTTGGAGCAAGTCCTGACAGGGAGTTGTGTAATGTTAAACACAGCTTTATACTGGAAAGACATGAAAAGGAGACTGAGCACCAGCAACGACGTCCCATCTGCTTCAGCTGAACATACTTTTCTGTAGACTTCCCTCCTTTATCCATTTCAAGGCTTTTCCAGAGCCTTTCAGCTTAAACTATTCCTCCATTAAACAAACGTTTTTTGGGGGGAAAAAAACAACTCTTTTTTTAAGCCCTTAGTCCTCCTTTTCTATACCCAAAATCCACAGCACAAATGTCAGGGCATGGATGGAGATGCCAAACCTTGCACTCACCCACTGGGGCATCATGCCCTGCTCCTGGGGCTGCAAACATCACACCTGACAATGCCAGGTGCTGCACAGGGGAGGACTGGGCATGGGGGCTCAGACCCACCAAGCAAGGTTCTCCCTGGGCAGGGAGAGGCAGTGGCTGGGGAGCAGTGCCCACCGAGCCTGGTGCCCAGCGTGACTCCCGTCCCGGCCGGGCTGATGTCAGTGCCCAGAGAACAGAAGCTCTCTCTGTGGCTCAGGCAGCATGAGAAGGAGGTTTCTGTGCCAGGCAAGGTTGCTCACTGGAGGGATGCTTGTGCTTTAACCCCCTCCTGTCACCAGCACATCAGCCTGCAGTGACCTTGGTACTGGGCTGGGAGAACTGCAGGGTTTGCAATTGCTGTCACACACCCAGTCCTATGCTACAGACCCTCTGGACAGGGGCTGCTTTTCCTGGGCATTTCTACAGCACCCAGAGCACTGGATGCAATCTGCACAGAACACTCTTGCACAACCCTGAATGCTAAAACACTCTTACACTCCCTTGAGAAGCAAACTGTGCTGAGGCTGCATCCTTTTCGGAGGGGGCTAGAGCCCCTCTGCCACTTAGCCTGCTCTCCCCCATCCCTCCCTGCTGCTCCAACGACCATGAAGAGATCCTTTGGCAGAATCTGCACAGCACCAAACTCAGGGCAGGCTGCAAAACTCAGCCAAATTCCCCAGCACAGTCCCTGCGTGCTGCAGGCTGTGATGCCAAATCATTTTACTCTCTGGGATACTGAGAGTCCATGCCAAAGAGGAGCAGCATCCGTGTGCCCTGGGCTCCCCACTCAGACATAAATACAGAGGTCAGTCCCATCCCCAGCTCCCCCAGGGTGCAAACACACCCTGCCAGGGTGCACCAGTGCCAAACAGAGGAACTGCTCCTGCTTTCAGCTGGGAAGAGTGCAAATGCAGCCAGACTTTGGGATCCAGCAGCCAAGACCTTAGGGACAAGGGCAAGGCTAAGTGCAGAGATCTGTAACACAATTCTGCTGAAATCCAGTAAAAGCCAAACCTGGTGCTCTGGTTCAGCCAAATCCTGGAACCAACTGCTGGGAATTTACTGGAAACAGCCATTTAACAGAAGGCACCAGTGATGCAATCCTAGCCTGCACACCGAGCACCAGCACACGCTGCAGGGAACTGGTGTCATGACTTCCTACCACAAAACACCTCCCCTTTCATGCCCAAATCTCTGCTTTGCAAAAGTCTACATGAAATTTCAGTCAAATACTTGCTTACCCTGATTTTTGCTGCTTTTTAGCTGTACTAGTGTTGCTTTTTTATTGCCATCTCTAGGTCTAGGAGGGACTGATTGGCTTACAGGGATGGGAAAGAGAGGCTAAGACAGTGGTACAAAAAAGCATCCTACAGTGGGGGATGCTCCACAGATCTCATGACAGCTGCATCTTCCTGACACTCACTGCTGCTCTACATCAGGAAAACAAGTGCTTCCCATCAGCGAGGGACAGAGCAGAAAATTATGGAGCCTCTCTCAAAGCCTAGCTCTAATACTTGAGCCTTTCAAGCCTCAGAAGAGGATTTAATCCATTTTACAACGAGCATCAGATAACAGTGACATTAAAAAGCAGTTGGAGCCAAGCAGCAACTTCTCTTTGAGGCTAATAAGTAGAAATAAATTAACTTATTTCTTTATATTGAAAATTCCTCTCTACGGACTAAGATCAAGGCCTGCTAAAGCTTTTGACAGCTCTGTTTGCCCATCAGCTGCATCTGCATTGAGGTTAAATGGAGATTTACACTCCCAGAAACTTCTGAAAACCTCAGACCTTTGGATTGAGACTACAGATGCAGCCAGGATTTTCAGAGGTTCAACTCCAGAAATGTCAGAAGAGCCACTTATAATTAGGCTTTTTCAGAATTTGGTCTAAATCAAGAGGCAAGACGTGGCATTATGGGAAAGGTGCCAGCAGAAAATAACAGAATGAGGGGAAATAAAGTCTTTATTTGCATGGTACTATTCACTTGATAGATATATAACACAGCCAGGGCTGCTGTAATTTTGCAGCATTATGTGGCACCAAAGCTTTTATCGTGGTATTCAGAGCCTAATGCGAGTTAGTGTTTATAAAGTAGCATCTCAAAGCTCACTGCTCTCACCAGAAACACCTCCATGGCCATCACTAGGTTTTGGGTACATTAACACAAACCATTGCAGCTGCTCTGCACAGATTTCTCCACTGCTTCAAACACCAAACAGGGAGCAGAGATGCTAAACCCTTTTTCCTTAACAAAGTGCTCCCTGCCAAATTGCAAACCACTCGGAGCTGGTATTGCAAAGCCAGTTAGATCCATCCAGAGGTGGATGTGCTCTGGCATCAGACAGTGGTGGGGGCTGCCCTGGGTTGAGCTGCAGCCCCAAACAAAGGGCAGGAGGAGAGACAGCAGCTCTGCTCAGCCTGCGCTGACACCAAAGGCTATTTTTAGCACAAGGAGATGTTGTAAGCTCACAGGGGACTGGGGGAAGGGAGAAAAGGTAGAAGGGAGAAAAAAAAAAAACATATGCTGAAGTATTTCTGTACCTTGTCAGGTCAGAGAAGAGAGGCAGCACACTGCCCTGCACCCTGAGCAGGTACACCTGCCCTCACATCAGCATCCACAACAGTGTTCAGATACAGCAGGGATGTATTGAGATGGCACAATATTTCAGACACACACCAGCCAAATGCTGCCCAAATACTAGAAGGCAGTGGAATGCTCCTGCACACCCCAGTGCACCCCATGCCTTGCAAGGCACTGGTGCCAAGAGACAAGCTAGGCAGGTTTGCTTCACACCACCACACACTCCTACAGCACACACAGTGCCTGGCCAAAGCCTGGTGAGTGGTTGCTGATAACCCTTGAAATGGGTTGCTGATAACCCTTGCTTTTATCTCAAGGTTTCTCTCATTGCTCCTGTGAGCTTGGTTTCCTAAGGAACCAAGGCTTATGTGAGCATCATCTGTCCATCCTCCCCTCTGGCTTCTCAGCATCTTGAAGAATTTCAGCCAGATGTGACTCGCTGTAGTTGCTAAACACTCCACTCTTTCTTGCTTCTAAAGCAATGGGATGATTTACATGCCTAAGAAACCCTCCTCATCCCTGCCTTTTGCAGAACCACCCTTGGAGTGGTGCACTGCCTCTTTTTCTCTGAGGGGCTGGTGTCTGCCTGCTCTCACCTTACACTCCACTGTACTGCCATCCTGCTCTGCACTTGTACAGTGCTTAGCACAGCATCACCTTGACCACCCACAGCCCTTCACTTGGGAAAAGCCAGGAAAGCTTCCCAGGATTTGGTGGAAACATGGAGGGACATCAGCCAAGGATGTGGGATGCATTTGGGGGGGAAAAAAAACCAACAATGAAATAATCTTCATGCTGGTCTGCATGGGAGAAGCTGAGATAGCAGCTGGCTACTGTCCTGACCACAGACATGAGCTGGCTCAAATCCTCCCCAGTGCTAAAAGCAGCTCTTGATTTAGCTGATAACACTTTAGCAAGAATAGAGTTTCGATTCGACTGTTTTACTTAATGTGCGTGTCTCGCGTCTCGTCAGCAGTTAAAGGATGCCACAGAAGCACCTACAGCACCTCTCCCCACTTCCAAGGAGCTGGTTTCACACGACAGCTGTGCATCACCCTTACCAAGTCACTCCCACTGCACCATTCCATCAGACATGGCCAGGGCTTGCCTGAGGAAGGACATCTCCCTAGCCACAGTGTGATGCTCTGACCACACAGAGCAGATCCAGGGGGAGAGAGCAGCATCCCATAGCAAGATTTTCAGACAGCATAAACCAGCACAGGCACTGATGGAGCAATGCAGAGTCACCCAAGCCAAGGCAAAAATAGGGCAGGGAAAAAAACACCCCAACAATCCACTCTTGCCTCTCTTGCACCCCACATGGGAGCCTGAACCTAGGAACAACCTCCTGCCATGACCCTGATACCTACAGTGCCCTGAGCTGAGACTTTGCTTTTTCTTTAAACCTTCTTGAGAGATTCAGATCTTGAGATTAAGATCAGGTGTTAGGACATTTTTTTTTCCTTTTAGGGTGTTCAGGCACTGGAATATTGCCTAGGGAGGTGGTAGAGTCACCACTCCTGGAGGTGTTTATAACGGGTATCTGAATCTGGCACTGGAGGGTATGCTTTAGGGGTCACAGCAGTGAACAGGTTGGACTCGATGACCTGAGAGGTCTTCTCCAGCCTTGGTGGTTCTAGGATTCCAACCAGCATCCTCTTCTCTTTCGGTTCAACTCTCCTTCCCCACAAGGGAGCTGCAGCCAAGCCCAAACAGGCTGTATTGCAGGGCAGTCATTTATTGGCACAGGTAATCCTGTGTGTGTCAAAGGATGCTGAAGAACACACCTCTCCTTGGAGCAGCACTCTTCCACTACTTTATCCCCAGTTTGCAGCACATAAAGCTTTCTGGCTGCACAGATGATGTCCTGTTTCTCCAAGCCTGCAGTCCCTCTCTGCTCTCATTCTCTCTTGCAAAAAACCACAGGTCATTAGACCCCACCTGTCCCCAGCTACCCATCGTCCCACCACACTGTGCCACCACACCTCCTCTCCCCATGCCACCTCCATCACCAGCTTTTACTGCATGTGCTTGCAAAGCAAAGGGAGGGGATGGTTCTGGGATGGTTTCACACTCCCTACTACATGAGCATCTCCTTAAAGACCATATACATTAAGGGCTCAGCAAATGGCACCAGGAGCTCTCAAGCTGATGCTTTATTTCTTTGCTCAATGCCCTGGGCTGTTTGATGTGCAATAAAACCCATGACCTTTCAGGCTACCATTAGCACTGGTTTGCTCTCGGGGTGCTGCTCAGCCCTGCAATTCATTTCTGAGGTTGTGAAAAACACATGACAGAGCTGGTGTTGCTCTGACACTCGCAGCTCCTCACTAGCTAGACGAAATGGAGTAAGAGACAGCAGAGGATGAGCTCTGTCAGTTAAAATAATTGGGTTTTAACTGCAACACTGCTCACCACTTTGTCTGATCAGGCCCAAAATAAACTGCATTACATCACTGCAGGTCAGACTGAGCTAATAAGGGTCTGTTCCTCACACTGAGAAAGGACGTTTTTGTGTCCCGTGTGTTTTCTCTAGTGCTTTGCAGTCAGAGCTCCTTCCAACTGTGCAAGTGCAGGGGAAAATTAATTCAGACTGCTGCCCAAATTATGCAAGAGCCTCATGGAATGGAAAGTGCATATTAACAGATTTTACTATTTTAGGGTGTTCCTTTATGTCTCGTAATTTATTTTGCAATCACATTTGCAGACAAATACAAAATAACATATAAGCCAAATAATCCTTAGGTTGCTGACAGAAGATAGTACAAGCAAACAGGCACCTTCAGAGAAATGCTACCCTTAGGAACTACCTGACTAAACCAGAGCTCACTTAAATAGTGCCAATAGGATCTAAGCCACGGTGCTACAAATACAGGAATAAAAGCCAACAGAGCCTAAAGCCCCAAACATCATTGGCTTTGCTAATATACCCAAAATCTTGCCTATATCTTCTAGGTTTCTCAACTGCTCCAGCCATTCACAGGCCATCTCAGGTTGCAGTAACACCATATTATCTTACTCTGCAGCCCAACAGGTCATCCCACCCAGCTATGGAGCTACTAGTCAAATAATCAGAGTTCTCCAACTTCTACCCCAAAGGATAGGGATTAAATCTTCAGCTGGTGTAAATCTGGATTCCTCCACCATTTTTATGGAGCTGAGGAGCTCCAACCTCCCATGACTAAAGAATGAAAGCAGTGATGCTAGTCAGCATTTATTATCCTATGGAGACAGGTTTAGAGAGCAGGGATTGTTCAGCCTGGAGAAGAGAAGGCTCCAGGGAGACCTTAGACCCCCTTCCAGTACCTAAAGGAGGCTCACAAGAAAGCTGGAGAGGGACTTTATACATGGGCATGGAGTGACAGGTCAAGGAGAAAGGGAGGTCTAGGTTTTGATTAAATATAAGGAAGAAATTCTTCCCTCTGAGGGTGATGAGGCACTGGCACAGGTTGCCCAGAGAAGCTGTGGATGCCTCAAGATGGTCCATCCCATGGCCAGGTTCTTTCACAGTCCTAACAGTGAAGTTAAATCATTTTCTCCTGAGACGCATTAAAAAGTTAAATGCTGAGTGTTAAGAGCTCTCCCACTTCATTTGCTAAGGTTAAAGCAAAGACCCAAAGGTCTTTGCTAATACACCTGAAGATGTGTTATTCCTGCCCACAGTCCCTGCCAGACTGGACTTCAGCTTGTTTCAGGGCACCAACTCCTCCTGGCAACCCAGCAATAATGAGATATCAGGAGCCAAAGCCAATGTTCAAGGAGCAAACGACTCCCTTTTGCTCTCTCTTGGCCATGTGCACATTCCCAGTCTCTCATCCATGGCCTGAGATGCATCAGAGCAGCTGCACCTTGACCAGTTTATAATATCCTTGCTCCAGCCCTGCAAATACCATTCCCTTTTGCTTCCTCCATGTCTCCTATGGATAAAATAAATCCCTCTGAAGTCAAAAGCACCTAAACAAACTAACATTTCAGCAGGCCTTTTGGGAAGCATTGCCATAACTGCTGTTTACCAACAGCAGTGGAAAACATTCAAGCTTTTTAAAACGGATCAAAATACTTCTGAAATTTATCAAATTTTCAAATTACTTTGAGATACAGATCCAGACTTTGATGGCAATTACAACTATCCTCTGTTTCCAGCAGAATTCAGCACTTGTACCCCATTAAATTCTGTTCAAAGGGACAATTAGCTGGAGGACTGACAGTAATTTCACCAGTTCATTTACCAGAAGAGACAAAGGCAACCTGAAACACGTTAATGTGAGAGCCTCAGAACTGGTATCACTCTGTGCTGCTGTGCCACAAACATACTGCTAGTGGAAGGGATGTGGCCATGGTGTTAATGGGGATTGCATGGGTGTAAATAGTGTTTTGCTTCATAAAGTCTGGCTAAGGTGAACAAATTATTTAGCTCATACTACAGCTGAATGAAGAGCTCAAATGCATAAAAGGGTGTAGCTAAGAATCGATAGTGGATCACCAAAATCACTTAATCATTGTTTTACTAATCTCCCTGCACTATCTGAACTCAAACAGACTCCTCACACTGAAATCAATGGAGCTGATATACTCATTAACAATGAAACCATCAGAGTTTGAAACACTAACTGGGAGCAGAGGAGCTGAAAGCCATGCACAATGCATGGGCTTGTGCTCCAAAGCTTCCTGAGGGAGCAAGAAACTCTCTAAAAACTATCTTAAGGGAATTTCCACAGTCATCTCCTGCCGAGGGTAAGCAGCTGTGACTACAGGTGTAACAGCACATTCCCAAGAGGGGATATCTGATTTAGGGACTGGACCCAGACCCATGGACTGGACCAAGCCCCAAGGATCTTCAGCCACAGCTCCTCCCAGGGCTCAGCTTCAATGCTCAGTGCTGCCTACACTGGGAATTTCTGCACCTGGGAAGGGTCTTTGTTTCCCAGTTCTGATCCTGCTACCTTGCATCACTTTGTATCTCATGAGGCAGATGTTTCCCATTGGTTTGGGGGCTATGCAAGACCCTTTGGAGCAGCCTTTGCATCCCACACTGCCTCTTATCTGTGCTCTTCCTCAGTAGCTGAAGTTTGCCACATCCTCCTGCCAGGCTTCCCTGCATGACTATCTCAGCTCTGACCTGCACATCTGACACTCCTGTCCTGAGGCTCATTTCTCCAGAGTCTGTCTGTGATAGCTTTTGGTTAGCATCCACAGGCTCCAGACAGTCTCTCCCCAAAGGATATTCTGAAAGACATCAAATTTCTGACCAAGGTTTTGTCAGACTGCCTGGAAAAGGATGTTACTCAAAACTACTCAAATAGAGCATTTTCTTATTTTTTATGCAATTATTGAACAAATATCAGAATGCAAAATAGCCCCTGGGATTGGAAAATGGAATTAAATCTTCCAACAAACATGAGAAAATGGATACTGACATGTCTATTAGCAACAAAATGTTTCATGCTTAGAAACTGGTAATCTAACATTGCTCCTGGGAATTCAGGATGGTGAGGAAAAACAGTCTGAGATGGCATTGGGAAGTAACAGAGATACACATACATTCCAGTGAGACACAACTGGATGTGGGGTGAGCAGGAGGGCATCCTGGTGTCAGTCCCACCTTGTGTGCTCACAGTTCAGGTCACCAGTGGAAAGGACCAGCCCAGGAACACTGAGCCCTGCACAATCAGGCACAGGAGGTCCAGCCCATACAGGGTATACCCTCCAAGCTGCTGGTGTGGCCACTAAGCTGTGTCAACCCCTGCAAGCAGCAAGGAGGGCAAAGTCAGGACTCAAGGTCTGGCTGAGCTTCTGCAAGCACCATGCTCCAGCCTGTCACTGTGACATCCATGATTCAGACTGGCTCTGAAGTCACTGGTTTATACCAGCTGGACAAACTGGTGGTCCAGCACTGTGAACCACACCCTGACAAAAGATCCCCATTTCACCCAAATGATACGAGAACTGTCCCAATGCACAAGGGACATGGTGGGCTTGGCAGTGCTGGGTTAGCTGTTGGACTCGATGATCTTAAAGGTCTTTTCCAACCTAAGTCATTCTATGATGTCCAATGTACTGTTTTCCTACAGGACACAGGATTCTCCCTGGGCTCCCTTCTGAGGACACAGCCCTGGGAAACAAGCAACTCCCAGTGTAACAACCCCAGAGCTGAAAACAGCATCACCAACCGAGTTGCATGACAGTCTGGAAGAAGGAGCACTGGGGTGAAGTGCAGTAGGTGTGCAGCTACACCTGGGGACTGCCATGGTATCATACTCTGTTTAAGGGGTTCGAAACGACCTTACAGATCATCTAGTCCAACCCCCTGCCCTGGGCAGGGACACCTCCCACCAGAGCAGGTTGCTCAAGGCTTTAGCCAACCTGGCTGTGAACACTGCCAGGGTTGGGGCAGCCACAGCCTCCCTGGGCAACCTGGGACAGTGTCTCACCACCCTCACAAGAAAAACTTCTTCCAAATATCCAATCTAAATTTCCCATCTTTCAATTTCTCCCCATTGCTACTTGTCCTGACACTGCAATTCCTAACAAAGAGTCCTGCTCCAGCTTCCCTGGAGCCCCTTCAGCTCCTGGAAAGTTGCTATGGTGCAGCAGAAGGGAAAAGTTGGCACTGGAAGTTTGGTGTGTGTGTCCCCAAGCTTTGATCACCAACCTGGTCACCCTAAGGAAGAATCACCTGGCCAAAGCTCCCTTTGGAATTTACTGTGCAGAAGAAGCAACAAATGACATCCCTGTTGCACAGGTCATTTGCACAGCTCCTACACTGGATTTTAGCCTTGGTGCAGTTCTCAAAGACAATATACAACCTAATCTCACTCACACACAACCTACATGCTGCCCACCAGGCTGCTTTCCTTCCCCTCCTCCTGACAGCACTGCTCACTGAAAATGGCTCACCCCCTTCTCTTCCATTCCCTATTTAATGGCTTTTGAACTTCAAAGAGAGGTGAGAAAACCCTATCACTTCACCATGCAGTTCGATATTATGCAGCCACATTACTGAAGAACACCTACAAAATACACTGCTAAAATAAACTCCCCTTTGAACTCTTTCAGAGAGCTCAGAACACACTGCCCTTCTTCCCACACAGCACTGAAGCACCTACTTCAATTTACCCAGGTACACGCTCTTCTTGGAGTCGAAAGGACAAATCATGTGCTTAAAATTACACATTTGCCTCAAGTACCTGGTTGAATCTGAGCTTTTATATCTAGAAGCTACACAGTAGAAACTGGAAACATTATTCCTGGGTGAACATTATACACACATTGGCAGATACACTCCAAAATTATCTAAGAAATCAAACTATTTATTGCTGATAGAAGATGTCCAACTCCAGCAGACTGCTCTGAAACATCTGAAATAAAACTCTGCATAATGCATTCTGTATGAATATGGATAACCCCCACACTATATATGTGCCTCATGTACACAAAACAGCAGAGCAGAAATGCTCTAAACATAAATTGAGAATATATGAGGCAAGAGTTTAATTGTGGTTCTCATAACAGCAAAGTGCTGGAGCTACCCACTTATGATTAGCCTTGAAAAGCATCATGAAACTAATATTTTAACCTTTCATCTGTAACATGGTCTTTACTAATAAAATTATCCCAGAGTCAGCCAAGCACATAGCTGGTGTCAACTACTTAATATGCAGAATAAATTAAATGCCACTTACATAGAGCAAAGAAATACTCAGCTAATTTCATGCACTTTCACGCAGTCCTTGTGCTGGTGCAGCCACACAACAAACAGAGTCAAGCCCTGTGTCTCCTGTTCAAATCCTGCCCTTTTGCAAGGAAATAATGCAACTCACTGCTCTACTAACCCCACCCTGTGCAGGCCTGCCCATCATAGAGCCATCAAGGCTGGAGGAGACCTCTAAGATCAGCAAGTCCAACCATTAACCTGTCACTGCTTGGAACCCCTAAACCATATCCCACAGTGTCAGATCCAGATGCCTCAAACACCTTCAGGGATGGTGACTCCAACACCTCCCTGGGCAGTATTTTGGTGCCTGAACACTCTACTGGTGAAAACATTTCTCCTAACATCCATTCTGACTCTCCCTACGCTCAGCTCAAGGCCATTGCCTCTCCCTATAGCCATGACATGAGAGACATTCCCCACTTCTCTCCAACCCCTGTCAGGTAGCTGCAGAGCAATGAGCTGGCAGTGCTGAAACAAGCTCTGCACATGTGTTGAGTCTTTGCAATTGCAAACTACTGTCTCTGACTGTACCACAAGGATCCCAAGTCCCACCTGACCACACTTGAGGTATCATGGAAAGATAGTAACAGAGACTTGGGAAGAGTGGGGGACCTGGCTCATATTTCTATCATTAACCAAACCAGGCTAATAATCCCACTTCATCTTTTCAAAGCAAAAGTCACCTCGATGAGACAAACATCTTGATCTCCACTTCAATCCACTCGCACGTCTCCTGCTACCAGAAATGAACCCATTGGTCCTTTATCTGACTTGCTGTTGGCAAACAGCCCAAGGAAGTCAGCAGAAAGACTCTTGAACACTGATTTATTTCCATCAGGTAATAAAATTCCCCATATTCCAAATCAAATATGGGGAATACCAGGAGAGATCTTTTGAAAACAACCACACTCTCTCCTACTTAATGACATATGAGCAATAAGCAATATAAAGAACATATAAAGAAGGAAAAAATGGAAGGTGCTGGACACCAAAAAACTTAGCTGCCAAGTGTCTTTGGCTACCTGCAGAGTAAGGCTCTTGCTTCTCGCTGTGAATGAACTCTTTTCGCTCATATTTGGCTCTGATCCACTGTTCCCGCAGCAGTCTGGAAGAAAAAAAATAGAGAGAAGGAAACATGGTCCAAGATACACTAAGAAAAAATCCAGAACCATTAATTCTTCAGTCAAAACACAAGTGTGATTTAAAGCCTTCCAAAAATTGCATTGTACAGTCTGGAGTTGAGGGTTTCTTCTGCTTACTGCTGGACAACAGTAAGTAATTTCATTGGACATCCAATTTTATTGGAAACCTATTGACTATAATGTACAGATTTAGCAGAACAGCTCATTCCCACCCACCCAATCAGCTTCTACAAAACTCCCTCAGTGTATGAACCATTTTAACCCTGATTTCCTCAGACCACATTCTCCAGTAAGGGATCAGTAAATGAAAAAACAAACAAACTACATACCGAAAAGAGATCATTGCCCTGAAGTTATCAATGCAGAAGCAGAAATTGGGGATGCCTTGTGTGATGCATGTACCTGATGACCTTCTGGCTATCAAAGATGCAGAGATAAACATCTCCTTGTCATGCATGGACAGCTATCCCCAAAAGTGTGATGTGTCAGGTTAAAACTACACTTGGAACCATGAGGGGTAGACCAGCCCAAGGATGGGTGACACCTGTGACTTGATGAACGTGGTGTCACACACCTCCCAAACTGGGAACAACAGGAATTCAAGTGAGAAGTGACCTCCTCAAAATGAAAAGGACATAGAACACTCATATCCCAGGCACTGTCCAACCTCCTGGAAGGAACAGTGGTGTGAAAACTGAAAAGGACTCAAAAATACCAGGAGAACATGGAACATGTCCTGGTAAGGATGAAAGGGCTGGAACACAGGACCCAAACACCAGAGGGTGGTGAGAACCCACCTGGCCAAGCTCTTCCAGACTCATAACCCATACTGGTAAGTCAAAGAAAGCAACCCATGATGCATGGCAGGAAACAGAGGATTAAAAAGTCCTTTACCTTTAATATTGAAATTATACCAATTACACCAAGACCTTAACTTCCCAAAAGGAAAAAATACTCCAAAGATTATAAATACTTTTTTTGCTATTTTATTTTAGCACAAGTGCTGGAAGTAATGAAGTAGTTTTGATCTGGAATGTGCTAGAAATTACTTCAAACCATTTTTAACTGCACTTAGTTTTTAATTGCCCTAGAACCCTAAATAGCCCAAGCAGGCAGAAATCACACACAGAAATAAGGGCATGTGTTATCCCAGCTTCACAGCAGACATTTCAGAGCAGCCTACACTGATGACAGCAAAAGATCCCACAGCACTGGGTGTATTCTGTAAAACCACCACACTTCCACACATCAACTTCTCTGCCAATGAAAACTGTTGATATGCTTAATCACCTTTTCTTTTTTGCTGATTATGCAAACTCCACGGCATCTTTTCAGCAGACACATCTCAGAAATGCTCAGAGGAGATAAATTTGCCAACATTGCTTACGAAAATTCACCTGCAGGTACAGCAAATGCATTCACAAATCTGCAAGACTCTATCCAATGAGAACTGTGGCTCTGATTGGTTTCCTGGCAATAAAGGAGGAAATAATTACAGAGGTTTTGTTCCACCAGTTGTGTCATCTCTTTGGTTGGGGCACCAGCTTTCTCAAAGCTCAAGGAGCACCACTGTTTCCCTGCACCCCAAACCCACAGTTCTGCCTTTTCCCCTTCTGTTCCTGTTGTCATGACTGATCTTTAGTTGTTACCCACACATCCGTAGGTTTGACTGTGAACTCTGAAGATGAACACCCATCTCCCTTCTGCTGCCACCCTGTGCTATGCTCTGGTTTGGGCATGACCCATCTTCAGTTCATCTCAGGAGGTTCAGGTGCACTTTGTAGAATCATTGAAAGGTTTGGGCTAGAAGGGATCTTAAAGGTCATCTAGTTCCAACCCCTGCCATGGGCAAGGACACTTTCCATTAGACCAGGCTGCTCAAACCTCATTGAGCATGCAGAGGAGCTCTTCTGGGTCAAGCAGGATGCCCTTTGTGGATCTGATATCCACAACACACTAGCTGCAAACACAGAACACTGATGACCCAAAAGGTAGCACCTAAATGACTGTTTCTATGTTGCTGTCACTCAGCAGCAAAGCTACCAAAATTTAATCATAAAATCAACACAAATACTTAAATTTGCTACCCTTCCTGCAATTTTCCCACTCCAGCTGCTGTGGACAGCTTGTTATCACCGAAGTCAAACTTGGACCTTTTCAACAAGATGATTAGAGATTGAACTAGACGGAAGAAAATTCACACCACCCTCAGCTCCAGCTGACGTCAGTGGATTCA
>NW_008671321.1:38494-40457 GCF_000695815.1 Acanthisitta chloris
ATCAGCCTTCTAGCATGGGTGTTTAAATACAGTATAAATTAAGATTCATGTGCAGCAGTGGGAAAATACTCATGCTGTATGATGCACATCCTACAACAGACACACTCTGCCGGGCTCACGCCTTGGGGAACGCTGCTCTGCAGGGACTGACTTCCCATCACGCTGTCAACAGCAGTGCTTCAACATCTCCAGAGCTTTTGTACAGAAAAGCACACTCTGGGCAGCTGTCAGGCACCTTGCCCAAAGGAGTATCCTGCAAAGCTGCAAAATGCTCTGGGTAACCTCTCCCAGCATCTGGCCCAGAACAGGAGTGGCTCTGTGGCAGCTCCCACGGCAGTCAGGGCTCCAGTTGTGCTACTTTCCCAGCTCACAGCAAGCATTTTCAGACAGTTCACACATTCTTCCCCTTTCCTTATCATCACAAACCTAAGCTCTTGCAGCAATAATTTCCCAAGCCAGGATACACCAAGAGCAGCCCACGGTTAGGGCAACTCAGTGCAGGGCTAGTAGCTGCAGCCTCTGCTCCAGTAGTTATTTATAGAAAGCAGAACAACTCTAGCAAAAGAAACCAAAACAAACACCCAACAAGGACAGTGAGGAGTCCACCATCTCCCTCCACTGCAACAAAGAAGCTGAGCAGGGACTTGTTCATGCTCACAACCATGGACTAGATGCAATCCTGCCATAAAAAGCTGCTTCTGATCCTGGTGTTAAACTTCAGTTCCACCAGCACAACTCTGATGAATTTCAAACAGGAGCAGCAATTTGTCCTGATATCTACAGGATCTGAGAGCAGCTGGAGGGCAGGGACCATCCAGAAGATCCTCAAGCCTTACAGTCTTCACCATTTCCAGTGGAGTGAAGTCCTTATCTTCATTTCATTTCATTCCAAGTATGACTTCAGGGGCTTTTTAAATATCTATTGCTGTGTTTTAGTTGAAATGCATTTTTCCAGATGTGAATATGTGTGTAAATAACCCTGTGCAGACATCACATGCCAAATCCAGGACCCTCCATCCTTTGATTCCAAGGGGAGTCCTGTGAACAGCAAGGACTGTAGTAACAGCCTCCTGGTAATTTACTGCATTTCCAGTGATGGGATTATGCAGCAAATATACCATTTGTGTTTGTTAGAAAAATATGCATGCATCATTCCTAAACTGCAGAGATGCACAGCTTTTGGGATCAACTCCAAAGGCTTTACCAGCCCACCTAAAGTCTGTCAGGATGCTGCTTACAGGGAACGTGTCATATTTTGGCAATTAAACCAGAAAAGTCCTTGTAATCATCAAGAGAAAAGCCTGGGAGCAAAGGTAAAAAACCAACAACCTACCAAAAAACCCAAAACCTAAGGAAAAAACCTCACATTTCCAACAGAATAACGAGAAATTTGTCCCCTGAATGGAATAGGACTGGGCTGCACTGGGGAGACAGCAGATCCAGAGGTTAACAAGGCACTGCCAACATCCAGAGTTCCAAACCTAACTGTAGGTACTTGTTTGCTTGCCTGACCACCCACATGAAAATAAGGACTCTCTGCCCAGGGGCAGCGAGGAAGGTTCCAGAAGAAGCCACTGGAGCAGTTTTATCTTGGTCCCACCTACTCACAGCCTATTGCTCACAGGAAAAAGCACAACAGGGAAAGCTGCTCAAGCAATTTAATATCACACTGTGGCTGTGTAGCTGCAGTGTGCTCTGTGGAGGAGTCCTGGCCAGCCAAACATCCTCTCCAATATACCCAAGCTCCTCAGCTGGGCTGGCTGATGCACTACAGAGCACACACCACAGAGGCTGCACGGCCACTGTGGCTTTTTGGAGATGTACAACAGACAAGAACCCCCAGCCAGGGGTGAAAGTGGCCCAAAAGACATCAAACACTATCCACTACCACCCTCTAATTGCATCCTTGTGAGGCACCGTGGAGTCCAAGAAAGACAAAAGAAATGAATGTCATCCAGGAATG
>NW_008671321.1:40479-57140 GCF_000695815.1 Acanthisitta chloris
TAGCTTCTGGAGTCTGTCAGAGGTTTTTCCAGCAAAAAAACAATCTGCTTTCCACAGGCAGCTCTGTGGATACAGCTGTGCCAAGTTTCTGTCAAACAACTGCTTTAATGAAATTTGAAGTCTGAGTCCAGATTTTTTGCTCAGACTGCAAGGAGAGACACTGCAGCACGGACTAAAAGCCTGTCTAGCTTCATGCTCTTTTCCTATCTAGTAAGTCCTTGCTGTGAGGACTTGCTTTTAAATGGCTTCAAGGAGGCATGAGACAGCTGGGGAGCTTCTTCCAGGCGCTCTGTGCATCACCTCAGCCTTCAGAGCCCTGGGAGTGATGTGCCATTCCCCCAGGACCAGTGCCCAACAATAAGCTTCCAGAGGAGAGCAAAAAGACAGGGGATTTGCCTATCACAGCATAAACCCCTGCATTGTGGATTTGGAGAAGTTCAAGCTGAATGTGAGTATGCAAAATCACAACATCCTCAATTAAAACACTAACTGGTTCCTTTTTTGTTTGGTTGTTTTACACGCACGGTGCTGCTTTTCAGACTGGTTAAACACAGATTACAAACATGCAGGAAACAGCCTGTGTCAGTACTACCTTCACCTTGTAGCAATTGCCTTTGGAAATTAAAGGAATCAATATGAATGAATAGGCTTACAAGCTAACAGCAAAGAGAAAATGAATGACAAGGAAGGAGAACCTCGTGGCTGGTCAGGACTGAAGGAGTGCTCAGATCTCAGCACTCAGCTGAAGGCAATGCTCAAAGAATTCCCAAGGCTGAGTGCCCAGTTTGAGCCACCACGGGAGGCTCTGGCACTTGGGAACTGATGAGCAGTCACACCACAGCACCTCAAGCTTTACACCCAAAACATCAGGTACTTTGGAAAGTCATGGATGTAAAATCTGAAGATAATAAGTAGGAGCTTGAGCAAAACTCAGTTTGACCTCTCTGGAAAATAAGTACTAAAGAAGTTTATCTATAAAATACCAGCAAAAGGAGGTGACAGAGGAAGAAGAGACCAGGTAAGAAGTTTGCACCCCTGACTATCATTATGGGAGGGGAGGAGGCCACATTGACCTTCAGACACTAGACTGAGCTGCTGGGCTTGGTAGCTCCTCTATCAAATGAACCAAACTTTAAATATCGAGTGAAAAAAATATACCCTGATACATACCAGGCAATTTTCCCTCTGCACATTTTAATCAATACAATAAGCCACTTCTGCTAATAACTGTTGTTCTTTAGATAACCACGTGGGTGACTCCTCAAGGTGTGAGCCTCACTGGGATACATCCTCACTCCAACTATGTCTCATCTCATTCTAGATAAGACAGCCACCCAGTACAACACATGTCATTTCATTCTGCCCCATTTTTCCTACCAAGGTGCTTGAATTTCCTGGCAGTCAGTACATTGTAGTGTTCTGCACGAGGAGCAGATACAGCGCCCACTTATCCAAGCATGGAGAGAAGAGCAGAGCAATGCACTGCAGCTGATACACAGTTCTGTAGGACGATGCTGTGTGTTCCCAAATCAAGCAAAAAGTCAACAGAAAATGACATTAGGTATTGGGCAGGGACATAGATGTACTTCCAGTCCTGCAAAAGCCCAGTAAGAGCTTATCTCCACTTTCTTCTATCAGTTTTCAGCCAAGCATACAACTGAACAAAGCTTTTACCTCTGCTTCTACCCAAGAGTGAAACTACCCCTGTTACTCACTGGTGACTCAAAACTCAACAATGTGCTTGCAATGTATCTAAGCCAGAAAGGGCTAATTTACAGCTCTCAGCCTGCTGCTGTGGTATACAAAGCTGGGCCATGGCCACTCATGACCATCCAAAGGTTTTTGTGGTTTAAGTTTCTCACCCAAGGCTCTTTGGATCAACACTGTGGTGGTGTAGGAACATCCCGGAGTCTGGGACTCAGTTCACCCTCAGGGACTCCCCAGTGGTACAGAAGTTGTCCATGGAGGTGGTGGAGTCACCACCCCTGGAAGTGTTTAAGAAGCATCTGGATCTGGTGATGTAGGATATGGTTTAGGGATTCCAGCAGTGACAGGTTAATGGTTAGACTTGATGATCTGAGAGGTCTCCTCCAGCCTGCTCTGCTCACTGCTCCTGAGGCATGGGTCAAGGTGCTGGCAGACAGAAGATGAGAAGACAGAAATAGACTTTTTTTCTTGGTTGGGTGGGGTTTTTAGTCTATGAACAGCTGATAAATTTTCCCTGGGCAATTCCAGAGCACCCCTCCAACTTCTCTAGCCTTTGCCAAGTGTCATACAGAACCAGGCAGCCACAATGGGGTTTCTGAAGGATACAGAAGCCAAATGCAGGAGGCAAACACCACTGATTTCCCAAGGAGTCAAACAACATTGGAGGCAAGAAGAAAAAAGGACAAGCTGGTCCTGCAGCACTTCTTCCCTCTTGCTCTGAACTTCACAATTCTTCATGCAACCAAAGCAGAGTGATTCCAGAAGTAGCAGTTCAAAATCAAGAAGCTCCAAATGAGCAAACAGCCTGTCCTTGTTATGGCTCATACATCAGCATCCTGCCATGCTGAGGCTGAGGGAAGCTCCCAGAGCCTGCCCAGCCTCTGCTGCTGCTGGAATCAGCAGCATCAAAACCTCTTGATGCTGCAGAAGGAGGGTTGGCACACACCAGCTCAGTGCCAGTGCTGGATGGAGGTGTCATCCGTGGTGAGGTACCCAGGGCTGTGAGCTGGGAACAGCTCATGCTGTTGCAGTGACTGGACTGCAGCGAGGCGGGGAGAAAGCTAAATATATATTCCTGCAAAAAGCAGCAGTCCCCTGCTCTTGTTTAGCATCTGTTGAGAGGCACAGAGGGACTCTAACTAGAGAAAGGAAAATACAACCTAGCACACCATCCTCGAGACACCCACAATGTGTAATGTGCCCACAGCTGTCAGTACTGCAGTAGGGTCAGGAGATCTGCTACTGTCAGAGGTCACATCCATCCCAGTGCAGCCTGCTGCTATGGCAGAGACCCAGCAGTGCTGGTCTGGAGAGCACCTACATGAGCAGAGCTCCAGGCTGAGTTCAGCAACCAGGGCATGTAGGCTGATAACTGTCCCAGTATAGAATAAGCAGAAGTTGAGACCAGAAAAGGGCCAAAAAATTAATCTTCCATCTGCTTGTAGGAAGACTGTCCTTGCCTCATCCTCCCAACGAATCAATCATAAATAAATAACCAAAAAGAAACAACAGCAACAAACCCCCTTTAATTCTCCTGCTCCTGTTTCTCACAGGTTACCAGCCCAGCAGTGTGCTGCTCTGTCAGGCACTGGGAAGAGCTGTGGACAGAGTGGCTGCCCCAGCACAGTCCCTGTGTGCTCACAGACAGCTCTGGCAGGGCTGAGGTTGGAGCTCAGCCACTGCTTGGCACAGCTCCCTGGAGTGCAACCACAGCACAGGATGGAGGCAGGAAAATAGCACAGAGCAAAGCCTAAGCTGCATTATCCAAGGAAGCCAAACCAACTGAGCCCAAAACCAGTCACAGACACTTCTGGCCAGTCTGAGAGCAGAAGGAATGAAAAAGCTCTCCAAGCTGCCTGAGTGCAGGACCAGCTTTCGCTGCCTCTCAGCCTGACCCATGCAAGGAGAGTTGGCTGTGATTTGCACCCAGACCTCAGGATGCCTCAAGCTGCAGAGGGACCTGCCTTGCTTCCAGCCAGGCTCCTCCAGCACTCCATCAGGCAGGGATGGGGCATGGAAAAGAACTAAGACTCTGCTCCTGAACAACCCAAATGTCAGGTAAGTTCTAATTGAACTGAGACCTAGGAGTACACAAAATTAAAATCCCCTAGAATTGTGTTTTTCTGACCGATGACAACTAGGTGGAAAAAAAATCTTTATTCAACCCTAACATCACAAGCACATACAAGTTTCAAAGTGGCACAGTCAAACTGCTGGGATTCTGGAACTCAGAACACTGCAGGGATGGATGCTTTTGTCCTTGTCAAACCAAGGCAGCAACATTCACACACAGATACAGAACCACCCTGGTACTCAGCAGGACTGGATCCTAAAACCCAAATTCAGTTCATCTTCTTGCACCATGGATGGTACAGCATGTTCTGGCTGCTCAGCTTCTTGGCCTACACAGTCCAACCCAGCTTACTAGGGAGGTTTAGTCTGTGCTGTGTGGGAGACAATGGCTTTTACCTGCCTTCACAGAGGAGACTATTTGTCATTTAGGTAAAATACAAGAGAAAATCCACCCCCTTGGCACTATACTCCATTTTTGCATCACAAGTGACCCAGCACCTCACACAGCAGATTCTCAAGCTCTGTTTCAATGCAGGAAAGGGATTTGAAAAGGCAGAGCAAATCAATGAGCAGAAATTGGCATTTTTGTAGCCTTAGAAACTTGGAAGAGTCTGGGGAACAGAAACTACTGACTTCCCTGCATCATCTCTACTGTACTTACTAAACAAGATCCCACGCATAGAATAAACTCTACCATGTGTGTGCAGGAAAAAAAAAGATTTTCAGGGCCTTTTATAAATGAAATCTCCTTTGTGGCTGAAGAAAAAAAAATGTATTATGCTAAAACTAAAGTATCACAGAGGCTGCAGCTGCACAAACAAATAAATGCTGTTTACCAGCAGAGGTATTTACTTACTGACAGTCAAGAAACGTTGGCTTGTAATAAAACGGTGGCATTTTAGATTCGTATTTTGCTTTTGCTACATTGTTTCCATTTGAGGCCATAAACTGCAACAAAAAAAGAGAGAAAGAGACAGAAAAAATTAAAAAGTGTTAACAGTATCTTCCTTTATCCTCTTTTGCTTCTACAGAGTAATGAAGTTACTGGGATGGAGCATCTGTTCACTGACAGAGGTTTCCCCAGGACTGTGCACAGAAGGGATGCTACAAAGGCTGTGCCTGCAAGCCAGGGCTCAGAAATTGATATTATTATTGCCAGGGATCCCCCAGCTCAATACAACACTGAGGACAGGCCTAGGCCACAGTCACACCTGCACTGGGCAGGTGGGATTAGCCTTGAGCAACCTGCTCTGGTGGGAGGTGTCCCTGCCCAGGGCAGGAGGTTGGGGCTGGATGATCTCTAAGGTCCATTCCACCCCCTAAAAATTCTATGATTATGATCCCCACCAGTCCACACAGGAGAAGGCACCACGCACTGGCATGGGAATGAGATTGCTCCCAGGGAATCCAGCACAGATATTAAGTCACCAGAGGGCAAAACCTGACACTAAGTCTCCATGTGTTACAGCTCCAGCAAGGTGATAGTCTCTGACAACACACCCTTTGTTTTGGATCACATCACTTGTGCCAAAAGGGTAGTTTTATTTTTGCAAAGCCATGCCAGAACCCTCAGAAAGGAGCCTGAAGTAATAAATCACTAAATAAAAGTTCTCTCTGCCTTGTCAGCCTTCCTTTCCAACAAATATATAACACTTCTATCTGCCCTGCCAGCCCGTTTTTCCCTCTGATCTTGTATACAAATGGCTAGCTAAGAATCCTGCAAAGAAAACTACTTATTTCCTTATTCACAAATTGCATTTAATGAAAGTCACTTTATAAGTGTATAAACTCCATTCTTTTCCAGGCAGCCATGCTAAATACATTTTGTTCTGTGTCAAATGCCAAGCACATAAACATAAGCAGCTAAGCTTTCTTTCATTATTGTCATGTTTTGGAACTTCTCCCATTTACATATTCAACTTATCCCTAAAAAAAAAAAAATCAGGGAAGGAAAAACTCATGCAACACTAAGGCCTATTTTTCTCATAAAACACATGACTCCATGAGCTGTAGCTTTCAGAAAGACCTCAAATTGACACACAGAAGATAAAGATCAGTGAGTGGCAGCATTCTCCATGCCTTTAAGGACACCACTAGTCAAAGCAGAAAGGTTTCCTGGGCAGGTCTGCCTTTAGCAGCATCACCCAAACCTAGGCAGGTGTGTGGCATAAACAGGATTTATAATGTGAGGGTTCAGCTTCTCAAGATGTGAGTTTAAGAGGCTTCAACACCAAGTGGAACAAAGCCAGAAATAGCTAAGCTGGGCAGAGGTGGCAGACTGAAGGCCTAGTCCAATGCCTAGTCTAGGCTAAAGGTAATGTAAGAAACAGAAGACAATTATTTAAAATTAATAAGTTCTGTTTCGTTTACATTTTTCTAGGGGTGACGGAAACCCTCACAACTTCTTCACAGAATGGCTATTCTATTTCAATCACATCATGGACCTCATTCCCACCCTCAGGAATTACCCAGATGTGCTTTCTGAGATCACATTTCTTGGGACATCTTTAAGGGAAGAACCCAAACACTCAGGTGCACATACCTCCACTTGAGCACTCCAAAGGGAAGAACCCAAATACTCAGGTGCACATACCTCCACTTGAGCATCATCCCAGTCATCCAGACGGACTGACTTCACCTTGCTGACTTGGGGAATATTGCGATGGATTCCTGAACAGTTCAAGCAGATGAAGATCCCCAGGCTGTGGGATGCCCAGTCTGGGTCTGAAAGCAAGAAGGAAAGAGAGATTTGCACTTGACTGACCTTTTGGATTCAGCACAGGAGGACACAGAGACAGGGCAGGACAGAGCATGGCAAGGGAGTTCAGAAGTCACCAGGTCTGAGTTCCCTGGTTCTAAAGGCATCAAATAAATATCCAAGGAAAATAGGTATGTGCTAGTTTATATTGACACTAATACAAATTAAACCAACAATTAAGAGATCTACAATCTTGAATGCAGCTGTTATTCACAAAACCCCAACACACAGACAACTACACGTGCCTGCCAAAACTCACTCCATGCTCCCAGGATGAGGAGGATTTCCATCTTTCACCAGCAAATCCCACCCCAATGCTGCACGGAACAGAAGCTGCACAATTCAAACAAACAGCTCAGGGGAACTGGAAACTGCTATGCTGCTTCTTTGCCTTATTTTTACTTATTTATTATATGGGCTCCACAGAGAGACTTTCCTCCCACAGCCATGGCTCCCAGCAGCCCAGCTGTCCATGCCAGGAGGTTTCCAGCCCTTGCCTTAATGGAAAAATGCTGCCAGTGGCAGCTCTGTCCTTTCTCTGAGCAAAACCACGCGCTGTTTACAGCCCCGAGCTGACATCTCACACAAAGCACTTTAAACACAAGTTCCCTTGCCTGCAGATTCCGGCCTGGGAGAGCCACTGCCTGAAGCCTGGGGAGATGGAGAGGAACTGGAGGATGGCAGGGGCCAAGGGAAGGACACATCCACCACTGTCCCTGGCACTGCCTCACCGATAAATCTAATACAAGGATCTTTGTTTGAACTCTAACTGGCAAATGTCAGTGCTTGCGAATGCAGCTGAGCCCCAGCAGGAAGAGCTTCCTTGCAAGTCACCAAGGCAGCAGAGATGCCCTGACCCCATCCTCCCCAACCCACAGGGGTAGGAGCCCCCCAGCCACCCCATGGGCTGTCAAGGGGTAAGGGCAAGTCTCCCTTCTCACAACCCCTCATCAGCTGTGTATTCCCCTGCAGTAATTACACTAAACACTCACTCCTCACAGCACAGCAATTATTTATAACAGGCGAGGGAATGTGCTTTCTCCTCCTTATACATATTTCATGCTCTGGCTGTGTCAGTGCAGGGAGCAGCCTGGCATGGGGCAGTGCAGCTCCTCTCAGGGGGTACTCAGGGCAGCCACCAGCTCTGCCCATGGGAACGGCCACCAACCTCCCCCAGCACACCCTGGGGAAGAACAGTTGTGTTCCCCAGAGGTGGCTGTGCTCAGATGTAAACCCAAGAGCTAAATGAGCATCCTCACTGGATACAGCTGAGTGCTCACCCAGGAGAGGGGAGCCAATTCCCAAGCTCTTACAAGTCCCATCAGCCACAGCTCCCTGGGCACAGAGCTGGCTCCAGCAGACACAAATAAAGGTGGGGTTTTTCTGTTTCACACAGTTTCTCCTCCTCAGGCAAGATCCCAATGACTACAGCTCAGGCCTGGCAAGTATAGAACCAGTCAAGTTGATGTCAGGGCACTGCAGCAGCAGCCAGATGCTGCCCACATCCAGCCATGCCATGGGGTGCTCTGACCCCTGCATCCTCACCCTGCTCCTCCTATAAGGACTGAGTGATTTGGCTTCACACTCCATCCCAGGTCAGGCACCCCCACTTATTCCAACCACAAAGACCCCAGACAGTGATTAGGTTCCAGACAGGCAACAAGAATCAAGAGTTCTGCATTTTCATGCACATTTCTGGCTCTAACTCCTCATGTAATCCTCTCCCATTTCCACACATGTAACTGAAGTTTGGGACCTGCCAAACTTCCTACCACAAAACCATCCCAAGGTGCAGCACTGCTGCCCCATGGCAGCCCAGGGGACCAAATGATGCGAGTTGGACATGGTGGAAGTATCAGTGTCTTTTGTTTAAACATCCATCTCTGACTTTCATGCAGAGGATCAGGTACAAGGAAGGGCAAGAAGGTCCAGAGGATGGAGCAGCCACAGAGCAGTGATAAGGAAGCCATGGCAGCAAAGCTTGGAGCCAGGAGCTAACGTGGCCACTAGCTCACTGTGCTCAGCACAGCCTTCTGGTGTAATGAGATCTGCTCAAACCACTGCCTGACTCATGGAAACAGGTATCAAAGTATGCACTGGCCAATAAAACAGCTTTTATTGGGAGCCACACTGCTTGTTTGACCTTAATAGATTTATCTTAGGCATGCAGGTGGATTTCTGCATGTTGTCAGCAACTTCTTGAACTCAGGCTTCCAAAGTCCTCTCAAAGAGGTAAACCCTCTGCTAACTGCACTGCTGTGTGTGACAGGACCAGGAGACATCACAGCTTCCTCCAGCCAGCAATGGAAATTCAGGTGGTGGAACATCCTGCAAGAAGATCCTGGAGGAGACTCCAACTCCATTGCACACCAAGTCAGCTCATACCAAGCTGTCTCTCCTTGACAGGGGTAAACTGCACCTCAAGCAACAGGTTGCAATCACACCTGGGCTTTAAAACATTCTCCTCACACCAAGAGTATCTTCTTCAGACCAGACACTTAAAGATGCTTCCACCCTGCTCTGTACCATGCCAAGCCTTGTCTAAGAAACAAAAGCTAGATTATATCAGAGTGTATATGCACACATGTACTGCACTATATACACAGGGTCACACATGGGTGGTTTCCAGAAGATGACAGCACTTCAGCAGAGCAGGCAGAGATAATGGGGCTCAGGGCTGACCCAGCCCTTGGAAAGGATCAGTTTGGTCAATAAAACCACAGCCAACATCTCCTCCTTGTAACCTTCCTTTCAGTGTTTCCTCTCTTGCCTAGCCCCAGGTCCCATGTCCATGCAACACCACCAGGATCCCACACAACTTCCAGGAGCACCATGACAAAGCAACACATTTCACTTGCCTCACCAGAGCCAACACCAGCCGTCCACATCACTGCCATGTATTAATAGCAACTTCCTCTTCCTTGCCCTTCTGGTTTTAAAAATACATATCCCGAATCCAAAATCATATGGTAAGGGTGGATGGAAGAGCTGTAGATGCTCAGCTGGTTGTGTGCTGCTTTCCTGTCGCAGACCAGAGCTACACACATTTGGCAACTGGTTTTAGTGTCAAAGGGAACACGAGGCAGGAGGAGAGTTCAAATGCCTCAGGCACTGAGTTATCCCCAACTAAAAAATTGCTAAGTAGTGAACATGCCCCAGAACCAACTGATCTAACAGGGGAAGCCTCTCTGAGATTTCTCATGGCTCTTGCTCACTGGCCTGAAGACATCTGACAAAGTGAGACAGTCTCAGCCTTTCCCTGGCTTTCGTTGAAAGCACAGTCTGAACAAACCAGAGGATTACAGACCCAAGGAGCCCTGTGACCTCCCCATGCCATGGCTCTGCCCATGCACAGGAAGGAGAAGGGTGGAGGATTCCCCAGCTCCAGCTTCTGGAGGGCTCTGCCAATGCTGCTTCCCCTTCTCACCCACTCTCTACACTTGTGACACCATTTTCGAAGAAATCCAGAAATGAGACCACTACACCCACACATTGTCTGCAGGGACTGGTGACAGATCCCAGACAGGCAGCAGCCACCCAGGGCCAGCACCCACTGCTGCAGGGATGCTTGTCCAGAGCCCTTTGGGGGGTCAGTGGCTACATCACTCCTCAAGCACATCGCAGTCCCTCTTCTCTTCAAGATGGATTCTGTTAGGAGCTGCAGTGACAGGAAAAGGGACAATGGGTACAAATTGAATGAGGGAATTTTAGGCTAGACATTAGGCAGAAGTTTTCCCTGTGAGGGTGGTGAGACACTGTCCCAGGTTGCCCAGGGAGGCTGTGGCTGCCCCAACCCTGGCAGTGTTCACAGCCAGGTTGGCTAAAGCCTTGAGCAACCTGCTCTGGTGGGAGGTGTCCCTGCCCAGGGCAGGGGGGTGGGGCTGGGTGATCTCTAAACTCCATTCCAACCCCTAAAATTCTATGACTCTATGATTTCTGCTCTCCAGCACAAACAATGTGAAAAATGCTCAGCTCAGACCAGCAATCTCCAGCCTTAGTATAACCACAGACTCCAACCCTGTAAATGACTACATCATTGCTTCAAGATAAGGCAACATCTTCTCAAACACACAAATCTTCATAAGTGTCTTTCTCATGAAACAACTGAATTTTGGGGCAGTACCATTAGTCAGTGAACCAGTGAGCCCAGGCTGCACAGCTAGCTATGGAGAGCTACGTGAAGTCCACCTTGCTGCTAGACACTTCCACAGCTGGAACACATTCTGGACATTACTGGGAGTTCAATAATTTTATTAAAGATATTCTGTCAGGGTATGGCCCCAATAAAGTGCACTGAAATGGCAATATATCATAATCTGGACTTCTTCATCAAAAAAAAAAAAAGATTTTTTTCCTAAGCCTTCAGAGTTTTGAGCAAACAGCAGTGAAGCTTAATGAAAACTCGCCAGCATGCCCAAGTTCCACACAAATTACTTTATTCCATTACTTCAAGCCAAAAGGAATAAAGATGAACAAGAAGCAAGGGGAATATTAAACCAAATGCACTGCTGGAAGTGCAGAAAAGTCTCTTATTCTGAACACCCAATTCCAGCTCTAAATGGCTTTCACTGCCCAATGCGGTAGAGATTCCTGGACACTTATAAACAGATTATAATGAGTTTCAAAATGAAGACTTGGGTCAATTTCAATGGAAAAATTAAAGAAACAAACAAAGCTAAATTAAACTCCGGAGAAAGGCACTGGGCTGGTATTTTCCCATCTCATTCATCTGAAAGGGAAGGCACACCAGAGATTAGAGAAACACCCAAAACAAAACTAGAACACCTGGGCAGCACAGCTAAATTCAGAGATTAACTTCTTCACCCAACCCCTTTGGCCACCACAAGTCCCAGGAAAACGCAGTGCAGAGAATAGTGAACTCCACAGCTTGAACCCACAGCACTCCTGAGCATAAGAAGGCAAGGGAAAACAAAGGCTAGACCCCAAAAAATATTAAGAGGAATCAACATAAGACACAGGACATTTACACAAGCCAAAGAGATGGGAAGTGGGATGACAATGGAATTTATTATTTCAATAAATAATCAGTATTTCCTGCATCCAGAATATAAACACAGGGCTCCAGTTTGAAAATTCCTAGATGCCATCAATCCAAGTAAAATCCCATAAAGTCGAGCAGCAGTAGGCTCAAAGTAGCCATGAGGCAAGAACTCAAGATTCCCAAAACTTCCTCAGACCCCCCTGCTCCACCTTTTGCTGTAAACCACAGTTATCACTATTTACAGCACCAAATACTGATGACCAAGGCAAAGGTCTGCAGGGATGTGGCCAAGGCACAGCAACACACCTGTAACACATCCTTCAGCACACAAATGATGAGCTCACCCGTAACTAGCTGTCTGCCTGCATCCCTGCCACACCTGCTGGCTGAGAGCTGGTGTTTTGTTGGGATGGAGATTGAACAGATTTTCCTGATCTCAGTGGTGGGTTAAAGGTTGGACTTGATGATCTTAGAGCTCTCCTCCAACCTTGACGAGTCTATGATTCTCTCCTGTTTGAGGTGATGAAGGCTGATCAGAAGGAAGAGAAGGACCTCTCTTCTCCTACCCTGTACTAGAAAGTACCTTGATAGATGACAGAATCACAGGGATTTTAGTGCACTCAACACGAGCACAAAGCCTTTGCTGCTTGCTGCTCAGTTGCTGTTGATTCCTACACGCCCCATTTAGAGAACCTTGTGTTCAGCACTGAAGTTCTGTAGCTATTTACTTTGGGGACAGATTAGGAGGTTAATAAACAGATCCTGGTCATGCATGTTGAAAAACAACAATAAAAGCCATTAACATTGAAGTCAAAGAGCCTCCCACCAACACTCCTCTCTAAGTCGGAAAATTTTTCAGCGAAGGCACTAAACTTGCCAAGGTCTTTTAATTCAGCTGGCAGGTCCCAGCAGCCTCCTCTCACTGTCTGCAGCCCACGACTGTGCTGCAGCCCAGGCACCAGGACCAGGCAGAAAGCACCATCACATCAAACCTCCTTTGTTTCTAAGAGTCCTTCCTCCTGCAGAAAGTGACACTGAGCTAAACACAACTGCTGGGGGATTATTTTTTTTTTTGTCCTTCTTACCCCTCCAGTCTGTTTCTGCCCAAGGGCTGGCAAATTCCCAGGGAACATAAAAAAAAAAATCCCTGTTTAAGTGAGAGGACAATGGAGGTGCGGGAACAAGTTTCCACTTTCAGCTCGAACATGAAAAGCCTGTTTCACGCCATTAGAGCAGCAAAGCTCTGGAACAGCTTTCCAGTAGGAGGGAGTGGGGGCAAGAGAGAGAAGGAGCTGCGAGGCAGAGCCCCATCAGTCCCGGAGGGGATGGGAGAGTCGCTGCAGATGGCAGCACCAGGCAGGACCTGATGACTCACTCAGTTGCTTCCTGATCTGGGTTTTCAGGACCAGCGGTTGGATAGGGGGAGAGGGATGGAATCAGCTCCGTTCAGTGCCCTCCTTCATCCTGAGCAAATCAAGCAATCCCCAGCACTCATGTGTTTGCCTCTAATCACCACCCTCACTTGGTGACATCATGGGAAGGGAAAAGCTTCACCTGCCTTAGAACTGAGGAGATGCTAGGCCTGCAGGAAAGGTGTTTACAACCACCTCAACCACACCCTCAGGCTTTTAGATGTACTGTGACACCAAAACCCCACATCTGCTCAGCCCTGCAGCACAATGCTCTGATACCAGACTCCCCTCCAGCATGTGCTCCTGCTCTTCTTCCATCCCTCATCCCCTCTGAGCCTGGAGCACAGAGGGTGATGTTACCCAGGATCCATGTCCCAGTAATCCATCCCAAATAAGAAAGATGAAAATGATAACAAGCCAGTAAACTGCTGCCAGAGGGTTTAAACTGCAGGATTGCTTTGATGGGATTTCCATTTCTGTCTTCAGAGCCTCCCTGTCCTCCTACAATGTAAAATGATTCTCACTCCATGGAAACACAAGCCTAAGTCATAGAAAAATGGAGTAAAGAGAGAAATACCCAACGTCTTGTTATGCCCTGAGATAACCATCCGTCTCATGATGTGAGGAAAGATTGCCCGAGACAAAGAATCATTTAGGAAAAAAAGAAAAAAGAAAAAAAAAAGGCTGAACTGCCACATTAGTCTTGAAGAAAAAAAAGCTTATTCTAATACACAGAGAGCCATTACACACCAGCAATTCAGCCACATTGCTCAGTTTGCACTTAAGACAGCATTTACCATGTGAAAGCACAGCTTTAAACCCACAAAACAAACACGCTGCAAACCAACACCCAGGGCACAGAAGCATGTAATGACAGGGGACCTGATGCCCCAGCAAATGACTTCATTACGGTGGTTCCTACCTCAGAATTCCGTTCCAAGGATGTAACCAAGGCAATCTCATTATTCACGACAGATGGATGACATTTTTGTAACTGAAATAATTGTTATTCCAAACAACCTTTTGCTGCAATTTAAGGTTTTGTAAAGATACAATTTATAAAAACCTAATTATAAAGTTATAAAGCAGATAAAACAAATCACAAAAAAAAACAACCCTGCAAGTGACAAATGTAACCTCTCGAGTTATTTTCCACTCCGATTTTCGGTTTCTACTTTAGCATCTTTTCTGCATGTAAGACTGTTCTCCTCACCTGAGACATGCCCTCAAGATCTACAAGGACTCTGTGGCAGCTCTGTTTTCAACACAAGAGATTTTTCTGCCAGACACATATGCAAGTCCTGGGGAAGACCCAGGTGTGACCTTCCTGAGCATCATACTCAATATCATGTTCCACCCAGCTGCAAGTGTACATACCCTGTGCACAGACCAGGGGGACACACATCTTGAACACAGCAGCCTTGCTTGCAGGGCTTGGCCACTTAAATAACCCTCAATCATGATTAAGTGGCAAATCCTGGCCCAGACCCAGGCAAGCAGCAGGTTGTCCCTGAGGAGAAGGGATGAACCTGTGGGGGATGAAGCTACTTAGACAGAGAAGGAGGAGGAAAAACCCCAACTCTCCCTGTCCATCCCCAGCTTTGAATTTTTGCATGGTCACAGCTCAGTCCAACGATGCCAAGCTGTGAGCTCCTTTGCATCAGGAACTCAGGGATTTGTTACATGATACACAATACCTGGGACAAGCTGTGACTTCAGGGCTAGGGCTACTGAGCCTCTCCCAAATGCCAAAACAGTAACAAAGGAAAATAACCCTTTTTGACAGCAGGGAAGGAAAAAAACCCAAAACCAACAAACAAACTTTCACTGACTGGCTGATTTCTAAAACAAATATTTTCGAGAGAAAAAGAAAACTCAGCTGTCTTCCAAATACACAAATTAAAGTGACTAAGGGAGGATTTTCCCCTGGTAAATTTCTGATCCATCCTATTCTTTGTTATTAGGACCCCTGAGCTAAATGGCTACCTCTTATCATGGATCCTGTACAAACAGTGAATTTTAGGGAGAGGCACACACCTGAGAAGCAGCAACAATAAATCAGGGATCCTGAGCTTCGGCTTCCCCACAGCTGTACCACATCACTCCAATGATGATACTCACATGTGGCAAAGCACAAGTCCACCCTGCTTTCCCCATCCTCTGTTCATTTCCCAGTCTCCCTCTTCTTCTCTTCTCATTTTATTTCCTCTGCTTTCCAGTGTCAGCTGCCCACCCACTTCCATCTCTCACCTTCATCTGTCTGTGCATCCCACTTCTCAGCAAGAATACTTGCACTCCATTCTGGAAGCTCTCTGGACACTTCTCCTGCCTATCCTGCATTACCTCATCCTCAGAAAGACCTGGCCTGCCACACCTGCCCAAGATGAATAACTGAATTCAGGCTGAATATTTTATACATTATCTACAGACACGAGTTAGTATCTTATGTTAAGTAGCCCAGGGCATCTCAAGTTTGCTGTCACCCTCAGCCAGATGAGAACACTACAGCACCACGAGTAGCTCTCATTTGCCAAGGAAACCGAAGCAAAGTAGTCACTAAAAAAATTGGGTTGATGAACAAGGACCTGGTCCCAGGGCAGTAATGCCCTGAGAGTTCAGAAGAGGCTGAATGATATTAATATAGCACATCTTGTGCTACAAAAGACACTGCCCCACATTCTCCTCTCTGAGTTTCAGATTCACTAAGACATCTCTATATGCAAATGTCACCAAAAGCAAAATACAGTTTATTGTTTTGCAAGCCCTTTTGGAGCCTTTAACAACAACCTTCTGTCCCTGATGTGAACTATTTTACTGACCTACAGCTTCATCTCCACCCTGATGATGCTGAGAAACTTCCCATTTTGCAGAGGGCAAAATTACAGAGCAAGAGAGAATCACCACTGATCTTACTGACCCCAGTTTGTAAAGTTTTCTCCAGGAAGGAACAATTTAGGCAGATACCTACTCGGGGAGCCCAAGCTGTGCTTAGCAAGACACCTCAAAGGTGGGCGGGTACAGCCAGACAGCAACACCAGGCAGCAGATGGGTGGGAGCAGGCAGAGCAGCGGCGCTGCAAAGCCGTTCACGCTGTGCAGAAAGTTCTTTGTCCTTTCCAGCTGGGTACCGAGGGGACACAGCGCATCTGAAAGTGATCTGCAGTGTCCTGAGATGCAGATTAGGCATGTAAACTCATTGGTAACGGTATGAGCTGGATGGTGGTACCCAACAGATCTTGAAATGCTTCATAAATCAATAGCTGGGAAAATAAAGGTTCAGCTTAAGTGTTGGGTTTTCTTTAACCTATAGAATGATGGAGGCTGAGAAGGACATCCGTTCTCTACACCTCTTCAGAGCCATCCTTCTCAAGCTAACATAAATGTAGGTGTTTCTATACAACGATTTAAGAAAAAAAAAAAAGGAAAGTTACTTGCTCTGCCATTTTTCTAAGGCTGTTCTCAAAGGCAGGTCCCACCACCTCACGCAGACCCTGCTCAGCAAGAACATCGCCCCCCGACCCCAACCATCCACCACCCAAAGGGCGAGGAAGGCATTCCCGACCCATATTTTCTCCTCTCTGCACACGAAGACGACTATGACATTCCAGCCCCGCTCCGCGCACAGCTCGGGCACCCATCGATGCCAGCCGGGCAAAGGTTGTCGGGCAGGATGCCCGACGCGATGCCCCTGGCTCCGCCGTGTGTGCTCA
>NW_008671322.1:0-15129 GCF_000695815.1 Acanthisitta chloris
GTCCGAGCCTCTGGGAGGAGGAACAGCAACCAGGGGCCGAGGCAGTGTCCCGAGTGTCCTCTGCCCCCGGCTGCGTTCCCCTCCAGCATCACATCCCTGCACGTGTAACTTCTGCGAGCTCAGGGTCATGGCTCATCTTGGCACTGTCCCCAAAAGGGTGGTCAGGCACTGGCACAGGATGCCCAGGGCAGTGGGGGAGGGACCCGCACTGGGAGTGTTCAAAGGAAGAGTTGGAAGAGACCTCTAAGATCAAGTCAAACCATGTCACTGCTGGAACCCCTAAACCTCCAGCACCAGATCCAGACACCTCTTAAACACCTCTAGGGATGGTGACTCCACCAACTCCCTGGGCAATATCCCAGTGTGTGAACACCCCAAGAGGGCAAAATTTTGTCTAGTATCTCCTCTGCCTCGCCCCTGTCTCAGCTCAAGGCCATAGCCTCTAGTCCTCGCCCTGCAGGCATAGCAGGAGAGACATCATCCCCCACCTCACTCCAACCCATGTCAGGGAGTTGGAGAGAGCAAATGTGGCAGTTGGGGACATGGTTTAGTGGTAGCCTTGGCAGTGCTGGGGGAATGGTTGGCCTCAATGGTCTTG
Source organism: Acanthisitta chloris (assembly GCF_000695815.1). Classification (NCBI taxonomy): domain Eukaryota; kingdom Metazoa; phylum Chordata; class Aves; order Passeriformes; family Acanthisittidae; genus Acanthisitta; species Acanthisitta chloris. Next base: position 599 of record NW_008671322.1, read on the forward strand.
TAGGGCTTTTCCAACCTGAATAATTCTGTGATTCTCTAATTCCATCACGCTGCTACCCCTGGCACTTACTCCTGGCTGGGTAACATCAGATCTAACATCTCTGCCAGGATTTATTGAGAGGAAAAAAAAAAAAAGCAATCACAAGGGAAACCATTTTCTCCCCCTTACCAATATGTTGCAGAAAACAAGGATGCAGTTTAGGAAGAAGGGTATTCCAGAGCAATGCCTGTCCAGCCCATACTCCTCCTCTTCACTGAAGTGACTGTGTAACTGCTCCAATTGTGCCAACTCATCCTTCTGTATTTATAGAAATTCCATTTATTTGAATCTTCCAGCCTTTTCCAGGTCTGAGTTCCCATCTGGTCTGTGCATTGCACAGGCTCTCCCCAGGTTCCTGCAGGGAATGCCTCGTGCACAGGCAGAGCTCCCTGTTCACACACAGCACATTGGTTCTGACACTCGTCTCTTCTGATGTGCTTCAAGGGATAGTTCAGTCACCATTTTTTGGCATGAGAAGGTGTTTTATGATGAACTCCTCGTCTCCTCCTATGGTGTTTCAGCTCACAGCAAGGCACATGAGCTTTGAGCTCCCCTGCAGATGCAGGCCAAGGAAGACTCCACCTGAAGAAGTGCAGCTGCTATGGGCCTGCTGGAACCAGCACAAATCCTCCAGGAGGCATCATGGAGCAGGCACAGGATCAGCCTGAATTACAAGGCAGGAGCCAGGGACAGGATGTGGTACAAACCTGACCTGGCCCTGCTTGGTTAAAATTTAGCTCCAGGCAGCAACAAAAACCTGAAAACCCAAAAGGCACCAAAGCAGCCCAAACACCCAATAAACACTCTCCACCAACATTGGTTTTGCCCTCAATAAGCCCTGAGTGATGGAGGAACTGAGCAAACTCCATATTCTGTAGACAGGGAACTGCTGTTTTTACTTACACGTCTAGGTGCCAACTCACACAGATTTCACGGGGCAAGTACACACACACACACAATCTGACCCAGTACTGTGATCCAACAGACAAAATCCTTTAAAAAGCTCACTGCAGGCATCAGGATTAACAAATAGTTCAGAACTTGAAGAACTGAGGTGCATAAGGAATCTCTCTGAAGCTGAACCTCTTAACTTATGGTACATCACTATTTCTTCTCAGCCACCTTCCAGCAAACCTTCCTCTCAGTACATGGGATTTTGGGCCCAGAGGTGTAACACATCATCACATGGGCCTGTATTTTTTCCAAGATCTGCTCGCTGGAACGATCCTGATCCCAATTTTGTCTGTCTGTAACAGCAGCTGAGAGTGGGACCTGCAGTTCTACTCCTCTCCTGTAGTTGCTTATCTCCACTCCCTGACAGACTTTTTATTCCCACTGATGCTGCTCTCAGTGTGAAGTTTTCTCCTGGAGGATGTGAACACAGGAATGTCTCAGTAAACAGCTTGTTCCTTCCTGAAGGAAGGATGATGCTGGTTTTCAGGGCTGTACCTCAGTCCCTCTCCCTCATTTCAACACTCTCAGAAGAGCCATCTCAGTACCTTCCAGTTGTTTCCAGGTAGCTGCTGCCTGTGTATGGATTCTGGAGGCAGTCCCCTTCCCAAATTCCGTGTGACACCCGTAGTTGTGTCCTACAGATATCTCCTGCAGCTGAAACATTACTCACAGTGTTTGCTGGTGTGTTGTGTGCCCTGGCAGGGCCTGGCCTGCAGCTGACACCCCTCCCCCCCACCCCGTAGCCCCTGGTCCCTGAGGAACTGGCCCTGGAGCAGCCCTTACCCCCCAGCAACACAAAGCAGCTTGTGCCAGGTCGTGACACTGTTTCCTTGCACTGGTTCCTTGCAGACACAGGATGTAGTCAGCGTTAGACCCCCCCAGCCCCTCCCTGGGTCTGGCTGACAAGTGACTGAGGTCGCACAATGCACGAGGACATTTCAGTTCTGACTTTCCCCTCCCAGGGCTGTGTGACATGGTCACCACATGCCCCCCTGGCTGTAAGGAGCATTTCCCCTCCCTGCACCCATTGTTTGTATTGAATTCCAGGTGTCTGACAAACATTAGGGATGTTGTGTTGTCCCTAAGAAATTACATCCTTTTCCATCTCTGGAACTCATTTTTATCCCTGCACAATGCACCTTTCCTGTCCTCTCCTGCTAAAGAAGAGGTGTCGGAGCAGATCCACACCCAGAAGGTGCTGGGGAAGGGAAAGACTGGATTACTTTACACCAAATCCTTGGCATGCTTGCTCTATTGCTCCACACATCTTTGGCTTTACTGGGGCCCATCAGGGGGACAATCATCAGTGTGACCCCAGCACCAGGGTCTGCCTGGGGAAAACAAACTATGAGTGTGTTACCTGGGGGAGAGAACAACAGAGTGTGAATAGAAACAGCACAACTTCTTGTGCTTTCATTTGGTAAGCACAGACACAACTGCCTAAAGGCTCCTCTGCCCCCTCCCAGGCTGCACATCCACACAGACAGGGTGCACACAGGGACCATCATTTCCAATCTCCCTCCAAACCTTCCATGCCTCGTTCTCAGCGTCTCTGGATTTGAGGCCTCCCCAACGTTTATTGAGTCATGAAGTCTTTCCATCCTACCTTTGCTTCTAAACCAGCTAGCCAGGGCCAAGGGGCTGCCCTGCAGACAGCTCCTCTCTCAGGTGGGGCCAGGCTGCTGGAGAGCCCAACTCAAACAACTGGAACTTTGCAGCTCCTGGGAATGGGCCTCAATGGCCTCAGCACTGTGGGATTCACTCTAAGACCAGGAATAAAATAATGGAAGGGTTTGGGTTGGAATGGTCAGAAACACCTTCCACTAGCTCAGGTTGCTCCAAGCCCTGTCCAACCTGGCCTGGAACACTCCCAGGGATGGAGCAGCCACAGCTTCTCTGGGCAACCTGTGCCAGAGCCTCAGCACCTCACAGGGAGGAATTCCTTCCCAATATCCCATCTGTCCCTGCCCTCTGGCAGTGGGAAGCCATTCCCTGTGTCCTGTCCCTCCATCCCTTGTCCCAAGTCCCTCTGCAGCTCTCTTGGAGCCCCTTTAGGCACTGGAAGGGGCTCTGAGGTCTCCCTGGAGCTTCTCTTCTCCAAGACTGGACACCCCCAGCTCTCCCAGTCTGGCTCCAGAGCAGTGAGGCTCCAGCCCTCAGAGCATCTCTGTGGCACCTAAATAGGTGGAACCAAACTCCCTCTCCCTCAGGTGAGTTACTGTGCTGTATGTGACCACAGCAGTCAGGGTCTATATGGATCTGTTCTGGTGCCCCTGGAGCACAACATAGGGCACATCACACAGATTAGAGGTGGCACAACAGGCACAATCCTAAGGTCTGGGCAGATGGCACTGATAGGCTTTAGATCAAATCAGTTTTCAGCCTCAAATCCACAGGTAGGGTAACTCATTTCACTTTTGTCCTGTTTTGTGATTAAACTAATGCAGAGACCACAGACTCTTCTTAGTAAATAACTGGGATCTGAGCAGTGCAGGGAGGTTGATGTACTTGGCTGCTTCATTCCTAGAAAAAATAATAATAATTTAAAAAATGCAGCAGAAAGGGGTGGGCTGGACATTTTTCTCTGTTCTGGTTTAGCCTCTGGAAATCTAGGGAGGACCAGAAGAGGGGTGGAAGGGGCAGCTGATCCTCTCAGACACTGCTGCTGAGCATGTTCTGCCCTCACCAGCCTCCCTGAGGATGAGCAATGTGGAAGGGGCACCACAGCAGAGCCCATCCTGAAGCAAACCTCTCACTTACTTCTTCTGCCAAAGTCAGCCCCAGCCTCATCAAGTCTGAGCACCCACAGCAATGAAACCCAAGGGCAAGGTCTGTGGCATGGCAGGCACCACCACCTCTGCCACCCTCAGCCACCTGCTCCGGGGTGACGATTCCAGCAGGAGACACAGTGAAAACCTTAGGCTGCAGGCACAGCTCACCCTGGACTGGGGTTTCCATTTCTTGACAGATTTCCAGCAATCATGGTAATCTCCAAACTCTCCTGCTCCAATTTACTGCAGTCATGATCCTGGTGCTGAAGTTTGTCATTGGGACCTCAAAGGTCTCTAACCTCCCATAGGCCCCAAACTGGCAATATTCCCATGGTCCTGTACAGAATCATCATGCTGAACTCAACTGCATCCCACTTCCTCTGGCACTTCTTACTAACAGCCATTTCTCCAACAGAAAAAAGAAAGGGGACACAGAGAAATGTCCGCAAGGTTTCAACTGCTTCAGACACTGTGCCACGTCCATTTCCAGCTGCGTTTCCAGCTCCAGTTTCTCCATCTGTCCCCTCTAAAAGGAAGTTATTATAGAGCAGGTTTTTCTGCAGCTCAGACTTATCTCAGCATTGCACAAAGCCTTCTTCCAACCAAAACAGAGAAAAGAAAAATGTATCTCAAAACATCCTTTTGGTATTTAGATAAGAATTTCCAAAGGACCAGTCACACCATGGAAGCACAGACACAGCTAATGTACTGTGGGATCAAGGTTGTTCCCTCCCACTGCCCCCAGAGCTTTCACACAGACATCTGGGCCAGGCTGAAGATTCTTTAACAGTTTAAAAGTCAACATGAACAATGTTAATAAAACAAAAAACTCCAACCAACTCCCTGGGGAATCAAATTACTGCACAGTTCTGGTCCCCACCACAGCATCATCAGCCACAGAGGCTCTGTCCTACCCCAGCGTCTGTGTGTGCTTCTGCTCTTAGGGAAAGGGCTGAAACCAGCAGTGAAAAACTTACCAAGCAAATCCCTTGTCACAGGGATGTCACACAGGATGTCACAGACACAAAGATCTCAGGGCTCCCACCTCCCAGGGCTCCACAAGTTCCACCTCTGGCAAGCCTTGGAGCCACAGCCCTGACACCAGGCCATTTCCAGCTCTGCTCTGCAGCAGCCACTGCTCTCCAAAGGGTTTTGGGTGCAGCCTTGTGCGAAGTGCCTCGTGGGCTTGAACCTGTCGTGCCCCGAACTCAGTCCCTCTGGCAGCACTGCCCCAGCCTAGGGCCCTCAACAGCCTCTGACAGAACCACCACCAGTCAAGAAACCTCCTTATTCCTCAGGCTTTAGCCTGAATGCAGGCAGAAGCAGCCAAAGGGAGTCTGTCCACAGGCAGCACAGTGAGCTGTGCAGAGCCAGCTCTCAGCAGGCTGTGAAGGGCTCTGTGGCCACCAACCAGTGCAAGGAAGGTCTCTCATCCCACGCAGCTGGGCAGGGCTGGCAGGAGGAGCTGCCCCATACCTTTGCCCCATGCATGAATCCCCACATCCCTGCCCCTGCCAAATCCCAAACTGTACTCTTAATCCTTCGTTCACTCAACCTGCAAATCATCCCACCTTTGGAAAAGCTTTGCAAACAACTTGCAAAAGGGTTTTTTCCTTTTTGGCGTGAGTAACATATTGATCTGCCTTCTCCTTTCGACCCTGGCCAGAGGAGTGAGGTGAGGAAACACCACAGCTTCTGCACTGCCTTTCTGGAGGATGAATTTCTCTCAGCTGAGAGAACCCACTGATGCAATCAGTGAGAATCTAGAGGGAAATAAAACTGCATTTCCAACTCTCTAAAAACACCAACATTTAATTTTATAACATAACCAGGGGTTTATTCCACAATATAAACTGCAACATTTGATACAAGCTACCCAAAAAAGGAGAAAGCCAAAATACAGCTGTGGCAATTACTTTACAGATTTTTTTTTTCCTGTCTTCTACATCACAGGGCCCTCAGTGACACTAGGATCTAACATTTGCTGTCTGTACACCAACCAATGCTAGAAGCAACACGCTGTTCAACTGTCATTCCAGTCACTGAAACCAGACATAGAAGTTATTGCTCAGATAAATAAACCTAATCTACCAAAAACAAAGTGGAAAAAAACTAAAGTCTCCAAAGAGTTAACAGAGTAAACAGGGATTTCCTCAAAAGAGGATTATTGGAAAATTCATGGTGCAGGGTTGGTTTTTTTTTTTTTTTGTTTTTCTTTTTTTTGCACCCAAACCAAGCTGAGTTAAATATGCCTGTAAATCCCAGAGAGGTCACTGAATGCTGTACAAGGAAAGGTGCATGTCTCAAATGCCTTCCAGATCGATGTTAACCCCTGCGAACAGTCAGCTCAAACCTCAAACCTCAACAACCACAAACAGATCAAGGGAAAATACAAAAGTGTCAAAAATTCTTTTGAGTTCTGGAAAATGATCCCATAAGGATAGAAGTAGCACCATTTGCAATCTGGTTCTTAAACCAGCCCCTGTGGCTTAACTGGGAACCTTCTTTATTCGAGTCCTGGAGGGTTATGGGGAGTTTTACTTCCGATACTGCGAGTCCTTCCCGGTGCAGCTGGCGCAGATGTAATCCTCCTTCTCTGCCATCTCCGGGGAGATGCCCACACACACCTGGTGGAACCACTGGTTGCAGCTGCCATCACACTGGACCCAATCCACCTGGGCAAGAACAGACACTGGATCAGAGCGGGAGAAGGCAAACAGCCCCAGCTGGTCCTTCCAGGGCTCCTGGTCTGTTCAAATGAGCATGTAACATCCCATTCCACAGCTGCCTGGTGCTGGGCATTCCCAGTGCTCACCGCCCTCGGAGCTGTGGGCAGGGTACAACCTCCCTCACCCCCCTGCTGCTTTCCCACTTGTCATGAATTCAACTTCCCCACAGTCCTCCCAGACACCCTCCTGGCCATTTCTAGCCCAGACAGAGCTGTGCAGAGCCCCAAGCACTGCCCCCACCCACACCTGTACCCCAAGAGCAGAGATGGACACAGTGTCTGCACAGCTCCATCTCCTCCTTTCCACTCCCTGCAGACATTCTGATGTCCAGCTGCCCCCCCAGCCACAAGGCAGGTGGGATGAGCACTGGTGAGCACGGCACAGACACTGGCTCTGGGTCACCAGGGCCTCACTCTCTCCTCAGAACCAGTGTGCCCGCAGCAAGCAGTGCTGGGGCAGCTCCCCGTCCCAGATCCCAGCAGTCAGGCACTGCCATGGGTCTGCCCTACTGACCTCATCCCCCTCGGGCTGCAGGCAGTTGACAGCTGGGCAGATGGCATCCTCGTCCTCGGAGTCCTCCTGCTCGGAGAAGGACATGTCCGAGGGGACGAGGTGGCTCTCGCTGGAGCGCTGCAGCTCCAGGAGCCGCTCACGCTCACGCTCCAGTTTGGTACTGCACAGATCCTTCGAGTGACTCAGTTTCAGTTTCTTCTTCTTAGGTGTTCTCATCTTTTTTACTCTCGCTCTCTTCTCACCACAGAAGTTCTCTCTCTCGAAGCGCCGCTTCAGTTTCCTCTCCATGTAACTCATCCCATCCTTTTTGCCTCGGCAGCACTCGTTCTGTTGGAAGGACATTTTGGCAAGGTTTTAAGTATGGAACAAACACTCATCATCCTGCTACCCCATACCCTGCTTCTAGGAATAGTTAGGATCAGGCTTAAGGGCAAGTGCAGTGCTTGGCAGTGCAGCCCAGGATGTGCAAGGAGAGCCAAGGGCAGGGTCAGGCCCAGGGACAGAACTTACAGAGTTCCCATTTCCTGCCTCTGAGGCTTCTGGGACATCTCCCTTGCAAAGCCTCAACACAGGACAACAGTCAAGTGTCCAAGGCCAGGCTGCACAGGGTTTGGAGCAACCTGGTCCAGCAGAAGGTGACCCTGTCCATGGCAGGGAGTGGGATGAGATGAGCTTTCAGGTCCTTCCAACCCAAACCAGCCTGGGATCTGTGGTTCTATGAAATCAGGACAGATGTACTTAAAGTACTGAGGACTGACCACAAAAACCAGATCCAAATTTCAAAAATGCATTAAGCCACAAATTCTATTCAATAATTTGGAACAAATTTGTTATCAACTTCTCGGCTCCTTTTGAAGGAGGAAAATGTATTTTCATGGAAGTGCAGCCACACACACAAACCCCTGTGAAGCTCACAGATTGAGGCAGAGCCTCTGCTCCTGAGTGACCCACTCAGACCTGCTGTTGGCACTTGCCTTTTCACCTGTGGGTGCTCCTGGTGACCTCTGCTCCAGTGGCACCGCAGGGCTCTGCTTCGTGAACAGGGTCTGGTACAGCTCCTGGATCTCGGGCAGAGAGACCTGAAGCAGTTGGGCTTCCATCATCAGCTCGTCCAGCTCGGTGCTAATGACTAGTGTGAGACATAGGGAGAGAGGGGAACAGGAATTCTTCAGTGCCAGCTCTGACATGAACTGCACAGACAATGAAAGTTCTCTGGGAGCACACTGAAAATGGTGAAAGACTTTAAACCTGCAAACTGTGTGAATTAGCTCTTATCTGCTCCCTCTTGACTGCTTAAGTTTAACAGCAAAGTTAAAAGATAAACACTTGCACACAAATTCCTGCCATGCTCCCATTCCCTGCTGGTTCCAGGAGAAGCACTTGCTTCCAGGAGAAATTCCTGGCAATTTCTCCTGCTTCGGGAGCTACAAGAGCATGACAATCCCCTCACTAGGTAATGAGTAGGCAAGATGAACAAACTGAGTGAGATCTGTAGGTGAAGCCAAGAGAGGAGAGGGAGGAAGGCTGAGAGGATGAGCCTGGCAATGTGTCCTGCTCCACGGTCACCACTCACTGCTGCTACCAGCTCCAAAGCTTGTGCAGAGCTTTGAAACAGTCCCACCTGGGGAGGCCAAGACCATTGTGTAAATAACAGCTTTTTAATAGTACAACTCAAATATGGCCTGAAAAATAAACCTGGTAGCACAAAGAACTGCCTTGTTTGCTGTGAACTGCAATGTTACACAAGACATTTCAGTCTAACACATGTGGACTGAGCTGCACTGACTTGAAAACATGCAGGGAAGGCTAGACCTGTGTGCCTGGAGCATTATGCATTAGGAGGGAAGAAATGATGAATAACTTCTTTTACAGTCATAAAATGATGCAATTTACAGCATGTCTGTGTCAGTCCAACCCACAGAGTCTGAGGCATGGAGGGTGAAGAGCCTACACCAAATGACTCCAGCACAGAGGCTGAGGGATCTCCAGTTTGACTCTGGGAGAGCTGTGCTGCAGCAAAGCTTACCTGGACCTGTGTCCCACCGATTAACCACCACATAGCCTCCAGCACCACCTCCCTGCTGTTCCCATCCACTTCCTACACTTTCCCTGGTTTCTTCTCTCCCTGCCCCTTCCTGCAGCTTGGCTGGGGCCACAGCCCATGGTGAGCTGTGCCTGTAGGAAGGGACCAGCTCTCCTGACACCTCTTGTCCCACTGGGCCAATCTTCACATTGCAGGTGGGAAATGTGTATCCTTGAGAAACACACCCCTCTGTCAGAGCTGGACACAGAGCTCCAAAGTTGCCGAGGGGATAGAGAAGCAACCAGACACACTACACAGCCACATGCCTGCCTCAGCCCTCTCCTGGTGACCAGGACACCCTCCCTCCTCCATCAAACACAGGGGACAAAAAGGAAGGGGAAAAAAAGCCCAAATCAAAGTGAAGATTACAAACCATGAAGTGGGATGCAGTGCTGTCCTGTAGAAAATGGAGAATGCAAATAGATGGTTCTGTTATCCCAGTCATGAGGCATGGAGAATGACATTGCTCCAATTGTCTGGGACACCTAGAAAACAAAACGCACAGACAGGTTCACTAGCTGTGGGGTTTGAGTAACTGTGATAGAATCAACACTTGTTTCTCCTACAGTTACTGAATGAAGGCTTGTATGTCACTGCCCTGACCCCAGCAGACACCAAGCTGTGCAGCACTGCTCGCTGCCTGCACCCACAGACTCCCCAAGGGCAAAACCTGCACTCCCTCACAGCGAGCGCTGGACTCAGCAGAGCCAGAGACATCTCACCAGGAGCCTTCCAAAACACCCTCTGCCTCGCCAACCTGTGCCTGAGCCCCTTGCAGAGTCTGGCTCTCCTCAGTTCCCATAGCTCTTTCCAAGTGAATGTTTTAAACTCATCCAACTGCTCCACATTCCTCACTGGCCACTACCAATGCAGCTCAATTCTGGTGGTGAAAAGCTTCTCTGGAGGAGTGAGTGTTGGATTGGCCCAGATGAGACAGGACAGCCACGCTGAGACCCCAGAAAACCACCCGAAATCCACTGAGACTGAAGTTTTGACTCACCCCTGTGCTGAGGTGGCTCTGGGCTGCCCCTGCCCTGCCCCAGCACTGTTGGCTCCAGGAGGGTCCCTGGCTCAGGACCAGGGAGGGACCCAGGCTGATGCACATGGTGGGATGCTCTTCCACTGAGCTTCCCAGGGACCTCTGGTTTGGGAAATGTAGTCACAAGGACCGGGACCAGCTCTGCCAGAGCCTTGAGTTCCAGACCCCTCCAGAATGGTTACTCTCTGGGTTCCACACTGAGCTGATACCACTGTGCTAACAGAACTTATACTCACCTTCTCCATTTCTGGCCCAAACATCAACTTACATGCCCAAATCTTGCCCAGTTCTTCTCAGCTACACTAATCCAGCTAGTAAAAAGATACTTTGAGATCCAAATGATTACAAAAATTCTCTTAGATGCCTAAATTCCTAAATCCAGGCTTGCCTGCTTGAAATAATTGGCCACCCTAAGCCACTGATACACTGGGTGACTGAGAAGCAGCTGCAACACCCTCTCAGGCTTGTGTGGCAGTGTGAAAGCACAAACAGCCTAACTGTCACTGGGCAGGACCAGCAAAGCTAAGGTGTTCAATCAAAAAGTAAAAGCAACAGAGTGCATTTCGTTTTGGGGTGTTTTATGTTCTTTATACTGCACAGAGCTTTTACTTCTGCATCTGCTATCTCAGGAAAACTGCCTAATACCTTTCCCTGCACTTTTTGTTGCAAGATCTTTCCTGGAGGAAGACAAACTCCCTCCTAACCCCACCTGAAACAGCTGTGACTTAAGTCAGCAACATGCACATAATATTCAGCTTGGGAGGTCTAGTGGAAGTGGAGGAGGAGGAGAAGGAGCAGTAAGGGATGAAGACTCTCTGTTGAAAACAGCCTTGTCAGAGCCAAGCTGGACAGTTCCTGCCTCTGTTAGTGATTCTCAACACTTAGAACTCTATTGGAATACTCATAAGAACAGGATATACAGACTAACTGAATACTGAGTACTCCAGACGCAATAGCTCCAGCAGCTCTGTTGTGAGTGGTGTCACAACAGAGTGCAGGGGCTGGAGGAGGAGGAGAGGGGAGAACAGGCTCTCCGGCAGGAATTGTTCCTAGACTCCAGCAGGAGGGAACACGAAGCTGCTGCTGGAGCACACACCCCCTGGCTAAGGGGCACAGCAGAAACCCAGCTCCTTCCAGCTGCAAAGCAAGACACAGATGTGCCTCACTGGGATCCCTGGAGCAGTGTCACAGCCTGAACCTGCTGTCCCCACGCTCCCACAGCAGGAGCCCCAGCCCCAGCCTGACCTCACCTTGGCTGTCTCTGGCAGCTGCCCCGCCGAGGTCTGCCACCTGCTGTACAGTAATCCTGAGCCGACTTTGTCCTGGATGAGTTTTAGATTCCCTGAATACAACATTTGTTGTGCTCTGTGCTGCCAGTTCACAGTTCTCTCGATCATGTAGCGCAGGGCGTCCCCCTCGGGGAGCCTCACGCGGATGCGCTGCAGCGACGCCAGCAGCGGCAGGATCTTCTCCAGGGGAGGCTTCTCGGACCGGTGGCAGTGTGGGCACAGCCACACTCGGGGGCCCTGCAGAACACTGGGCACCGACACACAGCCCATGTGGAAGAAGCCCCTGCAGAGCTCACACTGGATCATGGGAGCCGTTGGCTCCTTCTGGCACAGACACACTTTGAGCTCAGCGTCCTCCTCGCTCGACAGCACCTTCACCTCGTTGGCTGCTCGCAGGGCACGCAGAGCTTCCATCTCCCGCAGCCTGGCTTCCCCCAGCGTGGCCATCTGGAAGAGATTCAAGGAAAGGGATGTCATCTCCAAGGGAACATGACTCATTTCAGACAGGGAGCCCTCTGCTCTGTCACACCCTTCGGACACCCCAGCGAGTATCCTGGATCCTTACAACACTCCTCTCACCCCTCCAGGGCTCTGCACATCTGAAACAAAGCAGTGATGGGGCTATGCAGTGATGGGACTTTGGTTTCCTTCTATTTTCAAGAGGCCCAGCAAAGCTTATCCCTTTGTCAAAATATAACACCTAACTCCCTTTCTCTCTGTTCCAATCCTTCAGATTTTGCACTACAAAAACATTCCCTGCTTTAAAGCAGGTCAAATCCTGAACCAGTGCAGGTCTGGGCTGCAGGTACTTCTCTCTGAACATCTCTCAGCAGTCTGACTCTGGATACTCATTAAAGCTGCCTGGGCAGTTTCCACATCCAAATGCACCTCTGACCCCCTCCCTCCACAGGCTGTGCCCTTACTCAAGGACTCACTCTGGGGGCTGTGAACAGCAAATGAAGTTCAGGTGTACCCTGGATGTGCTGTGTGCCCTCTCTATAGCTGCTCATGATCCTTTTCGCAGGAATTTTCAGTATCAGCTACTATAGAGACAGCAATGTACTGCAGTTCCATAAAGGTTGCTTGTAGCAGCTGTCACTAATTCTATGCAGTTTATAAATGTATACAGGAGGGTTTATAAATGTACACAAAATGGTTATTTCCCACATCACGACTTTCAAGTGTGATGCTTGGAGAAAAATCAGTCATGGAAAAATGAGACAGCTGTGTCCATCCCAGGCAAATGTGAAACTCAGGCACAGCACACTGATGTACCCATGGGTGATGAGCACCAGACCTGCAGCGCTGGGCTGGGAGTGTCCAAACCTCCTCTGTGGGCAGGTCCTGGTTCCCTTGGTGTGCCAGAGGCAAAACCTGCCACCCTGAATAGCTCTACCTTCCTGGGTGCAGCTCTTGTGAGGGCCCTGGACCTCCTCAACAGTAGGTGATCAGGTCACAGAGCAATGAGGGTGTGACTGGGGTACCCTGACTGCCCTCTGGGCTTCAGACAAGGGAGGCCAAACCCCAAAACACTGAATGTGCAGGTTTCAAGTACTTGCCATCGATTAAAACTTAAATGTCCCACACTCAAAGGACAATTACATTCAAACCCAACCCATGAGCCTTTTGCTCCTCCTTACCCACGGACATCACCACCTGATTGCAGTGGAGACTCTGCAACAGGTCTGCTAGGATGAAGCCCTTCACCATCAGCCACTGAGTCTGCTCCACCCAGAGCAGCATTTTAGTGACTCCATAATGAATGACGTTTTCTTTAATTATTTAGAGTGTTTGTTTTAATTATAAATGGTGCTGGGTTACTGTGCTCTTTCAAAGGATCAGACTTGGGCAAACCCCATCCCCTCTTCAATAGGGTTTGGGTATGGTAGGGGAAAACAGGTCTCCATTTGTTATTTCCCTGTGCTTTGCTTTGCTACAGGCACTGCCTGGCAAGGTGTGAGGCTGCCTGACACACAAAGCAACACACGTTCCCTCTGAAGGCAATTCTGGGAAGTGTGAAGAAGAACATAGGAAAGTGCAGGCCCAGAAGTCCTTCTGCAGCGCAGCAGAGCAAGAGGGAGAGGGTGGAAGCCACACTCCTGCATGGAGGGCAGACAGAAACAGGGAGTCAGGGAAGTCAGAAGGAGCTGCCGTTGGAAGCTGTGGCCCACGTACCGCGGAGGCTGTGTCCTTGCTCTCGGACAGCGCTCGCTCCAGGTCACTCAGCGTCTCCAGCTTTGTGCTCTTCTTCTTGCCACTTGGCACTGGCTCCTTCAGCTTCTTCTGCTTCCTCTTCAGACTAAGCATTCCAATGTCACACCTGGGACACAATACCTGAAGAACAACCGAGCAGCAGAGTTACACCTGCACCATTCCTCATGAGCTGTCCTGCCACAACACGGACACAGGCAACTGGTGACAACTGGGGCTCTGCAGTTTATTCCATCAGAGGTGTGGGGGACTAGGTAACCTATCTGGGAGAGCTGGAAGGTTAAAACTCAATTTTATAAAATGGCCTGACCCAAACACTTCTGTGTTTCACCCATTTGTGGGTACAGAGCCAGCTGAAACACTGGACAACCTCCACATCACTGAAGCTGCAAAACTGTGGAAGATGGCAGAGATTCCAGGGACTGCCCTGCATTCCTGTCTGTCCTGATGGGAGAGAAGAGCTGGGGGGGGTCAGAAGGGCTCAAGTGCAGCACAGAGTGTGCCCCAGCCTCGCTCTGGCACACCTAACCCTAAGGAGGATGGAGCAGGCATGAACCTGCACACCTGCGACTCAGCTGGACACACCGCAGTAAAGCCAGTGCCACAGATTTGTCAATGTTCCCACATTCACATGGGGAATGTCAGACACTGGGACTGTCTGCTCTCCTCAGCCACTGATTAAGAAGAACAGAGCTAAATCTCAAGCATTTTAAAAGTTTATCATTAAGAGTATTATATAAGTTATATTAAAAATATAAAATTGTATCCAAATAAGTCATATAATCCTAAAGCAACACTGTGAATATACTTAATATTGACTGTTACTCCTCGAGTTGATGATGGAACTGTGTTTGCCTGTGCTGTTTGCTGGAGCCAGGGGCTCTCACCTCCAGAAGGGAATAT
>NW_008671322.1:15168-17380 GCF_000695815.1 Acanthisitta chloris
GCACCTCGGACACCAGTGACTCCAGCCTGGGCAGGTAATCCAGGTGCACTGGGATGGATCTGCCTCTCGTCACGAGCTCTGCCAGCGTGTCCAGCACAGGTACACGTCCCCCAACCTGCCAGGGGGAAATTTGGGAATGCTTGAGACATGTGAGAGAGCACTGCCCCTAATCACTGCCCAATGCCCCCAGTCACAGCACTCACTACACACCGCCCCCAGTTAACAGCAGTCACTCAGTGAACTGAAGGTAGAAATTAATTCACTGCAAGAATCAATTCATGGCAAAAATAAATTCACTGCTCATACACAATTCACTGCTCATACACATCAGGCAGCTCCACAGCTGTTAGTCCAACATTTGTACTGCTCATGCTCTGGTCATTGAGTACACAGACAAAAGCAATTAAACACTTGAGGGGGGAACACACTTAGCAGGCGACAGAGACCACCAACACTGTAAGCGCACTCACAGCTCAGTTTGCTTTCACAGCAGAAAATCAGAATCATTTTGAAATCATAGAACTACACAGTTACTCATGTTGGAAAATGCCTCTAAGATCGAGTCCAATCATTCCCCCAGCACTGCCATGGTCACCACTAACCATGACACCAGGTGTCACATCCACATGTTTTTTGAACACCTCCAGGGATGGTGACTCCCCTCCTGCCCTGGGCAGCTGTGCTGACCTGACCATCCTGTCAGGGAAGAAATTTTCCATAATACCCAACCTAAACCTCCTCTGGCACAACTTGAGGCAGTTTGCTTTTGTCCTGGCGCTTGTGCCCTGGCAGCAGAGCCTGACCCCACCTGGCTGCACCTCCTGTGAGGTACAGAGCAACAGCCCCAGAAGACAAGTCTAACTCAGTCTGTGCTGGGCCAGGAGCAAGAACCATCTCCAGTGTCCCATGTGCCATTTGGGAGCTCTGGCCCTCAGCAGCCCACACCTTGGGTACTGCAGGTACAACAGGTCCAGCAGGAAAGCAGCACTGACAGAAAATTCCAGAGGTGCTTTCTGAAACAGGCAGTGATATGGGACTGGAGAACTGTTCATCCAGAACAACCCCAACACCTCCAGCAGCAACCTCCAAGTCCTGACAGCAAGAACTTCCTGCAAGTCAAAGCCACCTCAGGCATTTGCCAAAACCTTCACAGAAGAGGTGCAAAAATTCTGGGCACAAACACATTTTTCCATATTAAAGAGGCATAATTTCAGAGTCCAGACCAAGAGATCAGCAAATGCCAAGAACAATTCACTCAAATCCTCTCAAGGCAGCCCTCAGTATTGCATTAATTTTATTCCTTCAAAATTTTAACACACAAGACAATTTTTGTTAAGTAAAGCGGAAAATCAGTTTTTATCAGAAGTCCAGTTTAGGTCAGATGGGTCTGAAAATACTCATCAGTCAGATCAGAGTTTACTTTATGGAAAACATATGAGGACATATGAAAATATCTGAAAATATCTGGCAACTTATATCAGAGTGTGAAATCAGGGCCATCTCAGTGCCATGCTGCCTTGATCTAGGCAGTCCCACTGACCTCTGGCTCCAGCACATGCAAGGCTAAGCCAAGAACCACTTCTGTATCACCAGACTGTACCAGTGTGGTACACAAAAATGTGATTAACAGGGAGTTGTTACGGAGCAACTGTACAAAAATTACCTTAAAGCGTGATTAACAGGGACTTGTTACAGAGCAACTGTACAAAAATTACCTTAAAGTAAAGTCACAATCTTTTTAACTTGAGATTTCTGTTAACAGCTCCTTTATAGATACTGCAGGCAGTAAATTGCAAAGGTGAAGGAATATAGACCAGGTGCAGAACCAGAAGCAAAACGCAGGGCAGTGAGTGTAGCTGTACCACGGCTGAGGTAAGACATCACACACCAAGTGACAATGGAGCCCCAGAGCACACCTGGGGTGCAGAGTGGGGCTCTGGGGACCTGAGCAGGGTTACTGTCCCTCCCCAAGCAGCCAGGAGCACAGCTCACGTACCTGCAGAGCCTCCACCTCCTGCAGCCAGTCCTTGGCCTTCTGCACAGCGTCCTTGAGTGCAGCTCCACTGGGGAGGTATGCTGGGATCTCCTCCAGTTCCTTCACAGCTGCTGCGAGGCTGCTCAGGGACTGCCGAGGCCTGGGGACACAGCAGCTCACGTGAGACAGTGCCATGCAAGCATCACAGTGTGTTCACAGCATCACAGTGTGTTAAGG
>NW_008671322.1:17719-20229 GCF_000695815.1 Acanthisitta chloris
CTCTCTCAGCCTGTGCTCATAGGGAAGGTGCTCCAGTCCTCTCATCAGCTTCATGGCCTCCTCTGCACTTGCTCCAACAGTTCCATGTCCTTCTGATGTTGGGGACACCAGAATTGTGTCCAGCACTACAGTTGGGGCTCTTGTGCTCATATGGGTTATTGAAATTAGAGGGCCCAAATAATGACCTTATGTCCAGCCCTGAGCTGCTTCCAGCACAGCCAGGGCATCGAGAATGCAGGGAAGCTCTAGACATGTTTGTTTGCTCCCTCCAGACTCCTAGAAATACTCTCACATTGGATTTAAGGGAGATTTGCCATTTACTAACTTCTGAGTGGCAGAGCCCTGGGACCTCAAACAGCCACCAAGCCCAGACCAGCACCAGCTGAGAGACTCTGCATTAGGCTTCTCTGTATTTTCCGGTTTGATTCTGGGCTTTCAGAAAGGTACACACACCTCAGCCACATCTCAGAGGTTAAACCCAAGCTTAGGCAGTTCTGTGTGCTTAAGAAGCTATTTTAAAACACTGTAGTTAGTAATGGGTAAGAAACACTCCAAAGCTTTCAGAAGTATGAGGCTGGGCCAAAATTTATCCCACGGGAAAATCCTGGCACACAAGTCTGTGGCACCTTCCTAAATTTCAAGTCCACTGCACTCTCCCCCATTTTACTTTATAAATCAGGAGCTGAAAGCAACAAACAAGGAAGTTCTTCTTAGTAAGGATGTATTTGGCTTATTTCCTTCCCCCCTGCAAGCAGTCTGGACAGATCTCCTCCTTGTTAGCTGGTCCTACACGGACTTATCCGGACTATAAAATTTTACCTGTTGGTGGTGCATATCAGAACTCCATCTGGACACCTCCTCCAGCCTGACACTGGGGGAGGGAAGAAGGTGGAAAGGAAGGAAGAGGTGCCTTAAACCCTTTCCTTGTGGCAAAAGGAGGATTTGCACCATGATGGTGGAGCAGCACAAACACTGCAAGACAACCCCAATGCCTGGAATTGCCCTCATGCCCTTTTCTCCAGCCCTGTCCCTCCTGGCTGCCACAAGCTCTGCCTTCCTGCTGGGAACGGCACGAACATAGGGAGTCCCTGCAGGAGCCAAGATAACTCCATCTGAGCCAGCTGATGGAACTACAAGACGCAGCACTGAGCCTGAGCTCTACCTGGCCTTTATCAGGTTCCTGGCTTTGTCGTCCCAGTGCTCGGACACGGTGAGCAGCTCCTGCAGCTTCGCCATCGCCTTCTCCACCGCCGGGTATGGCGCGAGGCCCACGCCCGAGTCTATGAGGCGTCTCATGTCATCCAGAGTGAGAGAGCTCTGGTCTGAGGAGGCCACGTGCACGTCCTCGAGCCAACGCGCCTGCTCCAGGCGCATGCGCAGCTCCGCCAGCTGCGGCAGGTCCACGTCGAAGTCAAAGCTCACGTCCAGCAGCTCCTGCAGCTCTGCAGCACTGGGCATTTCCTCAGAGAGCAGCTTCTGGCTCTGCTGCTGGAAACTTTCCACACGGTCAAGGAGGTCCTGAAATAGATAAATTCAACAATAAGAAGAAAAGTCACTGCCAAATTGCTTCAATATGGAAGGGCAAGGCTCACCACGGAAGTGGGGAAGGCTCGTCATGGGCAAGGTTCACCACGGAAGCGGGCAAGGCTTGCCATGGAAGTGCTGGCTCCCAGCACACACCCCACTGCAAAGTGGCAAGTTATCCTGATGTCTGGAATAGCTCAAAAGTGTCTTCAACATAGTGTATGTACCAGCACCTCCTCATACATAACATGGTCACAAGCCTGAGTACCTCAGAAAAAGGGAATTCCACTCACTCCCAGCTCCTGTGAGCTGAGACAAGTGTCAAAGAGGGCATGGAGGGATAGGAAGGATCCAAAGGGAAACTGAGTGTTCCACAAGTGCTGCTTGTCTGACTCTCTTCTGGAGTGGTTCAGGCAGCTGAGGCACAGCAAGGTGAGGATTAGGAAGGCTTTGAAGAATGCTGGGAAGGGCATGGAGGTTCTGGGGGTCACTTCTGCTGCTCAGTTAAGGCCTTTGAGCTGCACCCCTCAGTCCCAGTGAGTCACAGGCATTTTACTCTCTCATGCAGTGCAACACCTTCCCTCTCTCTCCATACATTCAGCTGATTATCCCAAAAGGTACCTCTGGGGCTGTCTGCACTTCTCCCAGGGTAAGGGACAGTCACCCAAAGCAATTCCACTGAAGGCTAGGAGTATGGAGCATCCTGCCCAGTGCTCCCAGTACTGCCTGAAATGCTGTTCCTGCAGGAAGTTCTTCTCTCACAGCTGACACCTTGGCATTTTGCCAGTGAGGCTGTTTCCCAGGGCAGGCAACCTCCCCCAGCAGGGAATAAAGCCCTTCTAGAGCTAATTTGTGAACTCATGTCCAGGAACCATTGGTCATTTATATTAACAGTCTAATTTGCATGACTCCATTTAATTGAGGCTTGTTGAGGATGACATAGGAAAACCCTGACCATATGTGTTTGCAGTTTCCCTGCTCAGGAA
>NW_008671322.1:20264-22234 GCF_000695815.1 Acanthisitta chloris
CACATTTCCCAACTGCTGCTTTCCAAGCAGCAAGAGAACTTCACAGCTCCAGCGCTATAAACAAATAACTGTAAATAGGATTGTATCAAACCTGATGCACACACTGCAGGGCTGACACAGCTCCCACAGCAGCACTGGGACCTGAGCTGAACTGGTTATTCCCATTCAGTCACACAACACTGTTTGGTCTCTCAGCATCGGGTGGACAGTTCAGGACCTGGACACAGCATCTCCTGGTTACAGGAGCCACAAATATGCAAAGCTCCTCTCCTTTAAGAGAGGAATTGTGGCTGCTCAGAATTTATGTTCCTTTTTCTTTCTTAATTACCCCTTAGTGTGATATGGCAAATCCTGAAATGAAATTCTGAATTCTCAGCTTGTCTGAGGCTGATCATCTGGGGAGCACAGAAACATCAAGGTTACAAAGGCCTCTAAGATCATCAAGTCCACCCATTAACCTGTCACACCCATAACCTCCAGCACCAGATCCAGACACCTCTTAAACACCTCCAGCAATGGTGACTCTTCCACCTCCCTGGGCAAACCTATTCCAGTGCCTGAATACCCTAACAGGGAAAACATTTTGTTTTGTTCTCCTCTGCCTCTGTCTGTCTCAGCTCAAGGCCATTCCCTCTAGTCCTCTCCCTGCAGCCATGGCAGGACAGACCATCCCCCACCTCTCTCCAAGCCCTCTCAGGGAGCTAAAGAGAGCCATGAGGTCACCCCGAGCCTCTTCTCAAGGCTGAACAAACCCTCAGCCCTTCCTCAGATGTTCTAGCCCTTTGCTGCTCTCGTTGCCCTTGGTTGGACTCTCTCCAGTGCCTCAATGTCCTTTTTGCAGTGAGTGCCCAAACCTGACCCCAGCACTGAGGTGTGACCTCCCCAGTGCTGAGTACAGGGCACTGCCCTAGTCCTGCTGCCACACTGATCTTGAGCCAGGCCAAGACACCACCAGAACCAGAACTCGCACCAGCTGGTGGCTGTGGAAGACAGTGACCTGACTCTCTGCCAGCAGCAGGTTCTCTGCTAGAGCAAGGATTTGGGTAGTCTGGGCTGGGTTTGGCTGGAGTTATCTCTGGTGTTTCCTGGAAGGTGGGTCAAGAGCACGAGGAGGGATCTAATTACAAGACTATGAGAAAGCTGATGCTGGACTAACAGAAAAGGAAGGTGACAAGAATGAGAGAACTGTCCCTCAGACCACTGTGGAGTTTGAACATTCTCACAGTCACTTATTAAGTGACCCCAAACTTTTAACCTGCAGTTACCCAGGTCATCCTACTGCTTCTCTTGCATTCCTTGGTACAACATTAATGTTCTGCTGCCCCTGTGTATTCTGCTGACCATGAACAGCAGTGGGTCAGAGCTCTGTTCTTCAGCATCCCATGTGCACAATCCCCTCTACCTGCCAGTGCACAGGTATTAGTTCTTGGAGCAAACAGCAAGACAGGAGAGGAATACAGTGCAAATCCATCACTCTGCAAACGCTCACGCTGTCCACCCTGGGATGTCCCAAGTTACCTTCAGCAGAGGTGTCTGGCTGAGCACACAGGGCAGGGCATAGAGCTGCCTCACGAACAGACGGAGCTCGTTCACCGTCAGCTGGTTCTGGCACTTGCCTCCTCCAGAGCGATACCTGCAGGGACACAATTCAACCTGAGTTACCAGTAAAACAGTATAAAAATACAACATCTGAACTTCAAGACCAGGTTGGACAGGGCTTGGAGCAACCTGGGCTAGTGGAATGTGTCTCTGTCCATGGCAAGGGGTGGAATGAGATGAGCTTTAAAGTCCTTCCAACTCAAACCAGTCTGGGATTCTATGATTCCCAAACATCTGCTTATGATTTCACGTCAGTCAGACTCTACTCAGGAACAGCAGAACAGGCAGCTTCCACACAAGTTCCCAGGCAGCTCACACACACTGGGGAACCTCAGTCTGCCACTGCAGAATGAGCTATTGTTGAAACACTC
>NW_008671322.1:22776-25228 GCF_000695815.1 Acanthisitta chloris
AAATCAGCATTTTTATTTTTATCTCAAAGCTCTGTATCAAATGAGTGGCTTAGGAGTGTTAACAAATGGCCCAATATTAAAAACAGCACTAAACTCAAGCCAATACTAACGAGGTCTGAGAACCCTGAACAGAAAAGGAAAGAGATCCCTCACAGTGCTGGTTCCAACTAAATCCACAGTGTGTCAATTTGCACAAAAGGGGAGAACAACATCCCAGCAGGATGTGCCAGCACAACTGGAACGGGAACACTAAAATTACATTTTCATTTACCATTCTGTGTTAAAAATAGTTATTTTTAAAGGATCACATTGGGGGCTCCAAACCCACAGTCAGTCGAACACTGAAATGAATTCGAAGCCTCAGGTACAACACCAGTTGCTTTACAGCCTGTTTTGTTCTGCTGGTGTTTGTAGAAGCTCTGCAGTATCTCCCAGGAAAAGACTCCAGTTCTTAAAATAATTATGTACATATACACACATATGTAAATGGCAAAATTGACTGTTCAAGATGTTCTTGATAACCAGAAATTACATAAGCGTAAGAAAATCCACTGACAGAAGCCAAGCCCATGTCCATCCAGGCTTATTAACCACAAACATCTCCAAGCACAAGGTCTGCAAGCTCTTGGAGACTCTAAGAAGCAGAACAGGTTTCATGACACCTAGATAAGGAAGGACATGGACAGGGAGAACATCCCTGTATGGCAGCAGGGCAAGAACACTGTACCCTTCCAGAGCCAGGGGAATGAAGGACACACCATGCCCTGGCCCAACTCAGATGTTCACAGATCATCTTCCAACTACCATCAGTGAGAGTTTAAGCCCCCTGCACCAAAAGAACCAGAGGAAACAGGGACATACAGCCCTTCTGCATCTCCTCAGGTACTGCAGAGAAGCTGGTGAGCAAGAGTCACAGGAGTTACTCTAAGGCAATATTTACCATCCCTCCTGGCCTTCTACCCAGGAACTGTGGTTTGCTGTACAGGAGGAGATACTCCAGTGTCACAGACCACCACAACAAACAGGAATGACTTTCCCACAGGAGCCAAACCTACTGCGTGACTCGTCCAGGCTCAGGATTAAACCAAAACCCTCAGTCCATAACAACGTTTGCCAAAAGCATGAACCAAACTGTAGGCAGAACTCACAACCCTTCCTGCCCTATACCCAGCACTCCCTGTGACGAAGGCTGCCCAAAGCCTGCAGGTAAGTAAGCTTCAGGCAGATGGAGCTGTACTTGATGTAACAGGTACTAAGCTTTTAAGCAGATTATTCTCTGTATTATTCTCCTTCCTCGGTTACGAGCACTTGACCCTTCCATCTTTTATGAAAAAAAACAAACTCAAGTAACATGGGCTTTAAACACGCTTAAAATATGACAGACATAGAACTGAACGTACCCCAGAACTATGCCAGAAAAGATCAAAGAAGAAATTGTGAGAGAAGAGCTAAAACCTCTTTTTAGAGCAAATGAGAATCTCAACCAAAGTGCTGCCTCAACCCTGCGTAGAGCAGCACAGGGTGGGTTATCCACCACAGCCTGTGATGCTGCAGGAGCTGGCAGGCCCAGCTATGAAGAAGGCTAAGAGCCTCTCATGGTGACAAAAGAACCAACCTAGTCAAAGAGATGAAGATAAAAACTGCCCCTGGCTCTTCCCAGGCCAAGCAGAGGGACACGCTCAAAACAGGAAGGACCTCTGACTCAGAGCAGCTGGGAAGGGCCTGGCTGCTGCTCCCAGTTCAGCCCTGAGCAAACACCAGGGATGGGAGAACACAGACTGTGGATGCCAGAAGGAGAAGACATGGCCCCAGTACATGAAGGAAAAGATCAGACATGAGCAAGTCCTTTGGTGATGGTGCCACCAGTCTCCAGGTTGGAAGTTCCCTCCCTGGCAGAAACCATGCCTGTGGCAGTGCTGAGCTTCTCAGACCTTGCTGCAGTACCTTTGTGTTGCTGTGACAGAGGCTTCATCCTCCTGCATATGCAAGACAGCACAGGTGAATATTTTATCAAGTCCCTGCTACAAAGGCTTACACAGGGATCACCAGGGAAAGAAGACAATAACTATGTCTAAATGAGACAGAATATTCTACTCCCAGGGTCCTTGTAAGTCAGTCTTTAAAGAACTGCAAG
This sequence comes from Acanthisitta chloris, assembly GCF_000695815.1. NCBI lineage: Eukaryota > Metazoa > Chordata > Aves > Passeriformes > Acanthisittidae > Acanthisitta > Acanthisitta chloris. Next base: position 24,911 of record NW_008671322.1, read on the forward strand.
AGCACAGCAGTGAAGCTACACAACTCCTGCCGAGGCAGGGGACATGCAGGAATCACCAGGTTCTACCAGCACAAAGAGCAACTGCTCCAACAAACCCCATGTTGTTCAATGCAGCAGCAAAGGGTAAAAATTGCCCACATGGGACAAACAAAAGGACCTGAGCAATATTGTTGTCCACATGCACAAACCCAACATTTTCTGAGAAACCACCATCTCATGAGGCTCAGTGTGGCTGTTGCTGCCATGAACAGTGGCCTTCAGCTGAAGGAGGAGAGATTTAGATCAGGTGTTGTGAAGAAATTCCTCCCTGTGAGGGTG
>NW_008671322.1:25284-29479 GCF_000695815.1 Acanthisitta chloris
CAAGCCCGGGCGGGACGGGGCTGGGACCCACCTGGCCTGGTGGAAGGTGTCCCTGCCAATGGCAGGGGTAGAACTTGGTCATCTTTAAGGTAAGGTCCTTCCAAACCAGTCTGTGATTCTATGGATGAAGAACGTGCAACAGAAGATGGTAAGTTGTGAACCCTAAGAGAAAAGCTCTTACATGAATACAGGCACAGACTCATGCCATGAGGTCTGGCCTTGGCCTCTGCTCTTGTCTCCTTTTGGCTCATTTCAGACAGGGAAGTGCCAGCAGGACCAAGCAGCCAGTTGACAAGGAATGTGTGACCCAAGCACTGCCCTACCTTGAAGAACGTGCAACAGAAGATGGTAAGTTGTGAACCCTAAGAGAAAAGCTCTTACATGAATACAGGCACAGACTCATGCCATGAGGTCTGGCCTTGGCCTCTGCTCTTGTCTCCTTTTGGCTCATTTCAGACAGGGAAGTGCCAGCAGGACCAAGCAGCCAGTTGACAAGGAATGTGTGACCCAAGCACTGCCCTACCTTCAAAACCTCTTGAGCAAATAACCTGTCAAAGATTTAGTGTAAAGAGCAGCTACTTTTCAAGCTCTCGTACAGGGTTCCCACCTGCTCCAGTCCAGGGAGTTAAGGCACTTCATTTTTCCACAACACAGAGTAATGGATACAATGACACACCTGCAGCACAGACAGATTTACAGTCCCCACAGCACAGAGATAGGACAGTTGTATCTTACTGGGTGTTACTTTGTCTGGACATACCACACCACTTTTTCCTTTCCTGCAATGAATTTACTGATCAACTGTCAAACACAGAGGAAGAAGAGATTGAAAGCTCAGGATGTTTAACTTATTACATGCAGTAAAGGTGAATCTCCCCATCACAGATGTCTCTCTTGAGGAGACAAGTGGATTACTCTCATTTCTAAGTCTGGCAGAGCACTGGCATCCATCACTGGCTACTGACACCCACCTGTGGTGCCTCAGTTCTGCTGCAGACACACAGTGACACTGACCTGGTCTGTCTCTTGCCGTTCAGCAGCTGCTGAGCCACCGAGGCACACTTGTCAGCATCCTGCGTCACCAGCCGGAGGTGTCGCAGCAGGTCGTTGTCTGGGAACTTCTTCAGTTCTGATTCTTCTATCAAAGCCTTAAAACTGATGAGGCCTGCTGGGAAAGACACTATGTTCACAAGTGTCCTTTGAGAGGGATTTTTTCATAGCAGGGCTGAGGAATACAACAGGAATTAACGTGTTTCTATTTCAACTGCAGTTGTATTTCGTGTCAGAGTGATTTACAGTCCTGTCACACACAGACAGTTCAGCAGCATTGCTGGCACTGTGACAGCTAAAATATCCTAAAACATGAAATTATATGTGATTACTTTTGATTGTCACATAAGAAAAAAGTTGCTACGGTTCAGAACCTAAAAACTGAAAAATTAGTCCTTTTAAATGACATGTTACAGACAACAGGTAAGACACTAAGACACTCACTCTTTTTGTTGTTGATCTTTGCCTCCAGGGCCTCGTTGACGTTGGTCGCCCACTCGTTGTAGGACTCCGCACGCATCTTCAGGGCGTTCATCATCGGGTACAGCTCCTCCAGGGTGTAGCGGTACCTGTGGGCAGCAGAGCCCAAACACTTCAGCAAGGCTGGGAGGGAGCAGGAGGGTAGGAAGGAGGGGCAACAAGATGAGAACCAAGGCCAGGTTGGGCAGGGCTTGGACCAAGCTGGGCTAGCGGAAAGTGTCTAGAGGAGTGGCTAAGGTCACTTGGTCTGTTCAGCTTGGAGAAAAAGAGACCAAGGGGAAACCTCATCACTGTATACAACTTCCTCGTGAGGGGAAATGGAGGGGCAGCATTGACCTCTGCTCTCTAGCAGCCAGTGAAAGGACCCACGAGAATGGCATGAAGCTGTCAGGGAGGGTTAGGTTGGATATGAGGGAAAGGCTCTTCCCCCAGAGGTGTATGGGCACTGGAACAGCTCCCCAGGGCAGTGGTCGCAGTCCCAAGGCTGACAGAGTTCCAGGAGTGTTTAGCCAATGCTCTCAGGCACAGAGTGCATTGTTGAGGTGTCCTGTGCAGGGTCAGGAGTTGGGCTTATGTCCTCATGGGTCCCTTCCTGCTCTGAATATTCTGTGGCTCTATGTCCTTGCCCACGGCAGGAGTTGGAGCTAGATGAGCTTTAAGCTCCCTCCCAACCCATTCTGGGATTCTAAGATGTGCAGGTCCATACAACACAGAAATGAGCTCCTATGCAAGCAGAGTTACACGATTAAGACCTACAACTACACCATGTTCCTCTTGAGGCAATTTCAGTATTGCAGTTGCTTCAACAGCAATTTCAACAGGACAATTGAACGAATTGTGAAAACTGTCTTAGAGCAGCCTACATTCATGTAGGACAAAGATGCAGCAAACAGCTGACAACAGGAAGGAAAGCTCAGAAAAACAAAACAATACTCCTTGGCAGGGACTGGCTGTAAGAGACAATGACCTTGTTGCTATAAATAAAAAAGCAAACTAACTTAGCCAGCAATTTTTTTGCCATTATAGAGCAAGAAGAGCTGAATGCTAAAGAGAAAGAGGCTTTGTGTGTGAGCACAAAACAGGCCTGTTGTTATAGGGGCACTGGATTTGCAGAGGACAGAGACACAGCACAGACCAGCCTCACTGACAGAGCAGACAGGAGATAACAAGCCACAACGTCTACACAGACAGGAACATCTCCAGATCATGGTATTATTTACTGTCTCAAGCTCACCCCAGTTTGTACTTGTAGGTGGGACAGGAGCAGAGGTCCTCAATGTGGTACAAGCAGACCAGCAGCCCAGGCTTGCAGGGACAGTACACGGCTGACATGAAGCAGGTGGTTTTGCACTTCAGGCACTGTCGCTCGTCATCAGGGAACAGCTCAAATGTCACTCGCTCTGAGTCAGTCACTCCCTGCAGGACATCACCATCACATCACTTCAAAGCCTAACAAAGAGGTGACTATTCCAAGCTAAAACATCAGAAGCTAAATTTATCAAAGGAATTACGAAGTTCAGAAATCAGATGTTAAAACCAGGTAGACAGAAATCTTGGCTAACAAAAAAATCAACTTTTCTGGTTAAATTACTCAAAGAACAGAGCTTACTCTACAAGCACATTCTGAGCAATATTAAAGGGCAGGTGCTAAAACAAGGTGCAAGATAAATGATCCCTTAGCCAGGTGGTGCTCTGAAATCCACAACTCAGGAAGGAACTATGTTCCTCTAGGCCACTGACACCCTGTACTAGTCCCAGCATGTTCTCACATCGACTGTTCATTACAACCAATCCCAACCTTGGGAGTGTTCCAGGCCAGGCTGGACAGGGCTTGGAGCAACCTGATCTAGTAGAAGGTGCCTCTACCTATGACAGGGGCAGAACTGGGTGAGGCTCAGATTAGATATTAGGAAAATTCTTTTCCCTATTAGGCTGTTCAGGCTCTGGAACTACCCAGAGAGGTGGTGGAGTCACCATCCCTGGAGGTGTTTAAGAGGCATTTGGAGCTGGTGCTAGAAGATAGGGTTTAGAGGTTACAGCAGTAACAGGTTAATGGTTGGACTTCATGATCAAAAAGGCCTCTTCCAACCTTGATGATACTGTGATTCTAAATACCTTTAAGATCCAGTCTTGAAAAGAGACAACTGAGAGGGACCTCATGAATGTATTCAAGTACATGACTGGGAAGTGCCAAGAGGATGGACCAGACTCTGCTCAATTGTGAAAACCAATAAAATAAGAGGTAAAAGCAAAAAGTGATGCACAGGGAGTTCCATTTGAATACAAGAAAGGGCTTCTTTCCTGTGCAATGACTGAGCACTGAGCAGATTGCCCAGGGAGGTCATGGATTCTCCCTCACTATTCCAGAGCCACCTGGACACAACCCTGAGCCATGTGCTCTGGGCTGGCACTGCTTGAGCAGGGAGATGGGACCAGAAGACCCACTGTGGTCTCTTCCAACCTAACTGTGATTCTGTGATCTGCGATCCCTTCCAGCCCAAACCATTATTTCCTACAACTCACCAGTTTATCAACCTTCTCACGCAACCTCTTCTCCTCTTCAATCATAATAGCCATGTCCTTCTGGACGGTAGATGCCACCACAACATCCAGCACATCTGCTTTGGAAGCCATTTTGCAGATCATCTCATCGTGGGAGAAGACG
>NW_008671322.1:30011-57438 GCF_000695815.1 Acanthisitta chloris
GGCGGCCCAGGGGCAGCTGTGGGAAATGGCATTAAGGTACTAACTCTTTATGCTGCTAACCAAAAACTACCCCAAGGAAAGGCCAAGACAAATCCTTCTAGCAACAATATTCATCCTTCAGAGTGCAAACCTAGAGAAACCAAAACCCCGAGCTGTGCACACCAGACTGGTTGTGGCTCTGTCCCTATGGACTCTGGGGGGAAGCTGTGGTTGGGCTGCACTGTCTGCAGAGGCTGTAATTAGGGACAACTAAATCACTAAACCACAGCTGGCTCAGGAAGGCCCAAGCTAAGAACACACAGAGGCTGGGGAAGCTTCAAAGGGACAAGTGCCTAGACCTCCTCTGTTCTCCCCACAAGAGGGATGCCCCAAGCCAGGCAGGTGCAGGGCACTGCCAGGGCTGTTCATGGGGACATGAACTGTGCTGCAGCATGAGGAACTGCTGACTGGGTGCACCACTGCAGCCCCTAACTGGCTGCAGGCAGAGGACACAATTCACCCTGAGCTGGGCAGGTCACTGATTTTCAGGGAGGCAGACAGTGATGCTCAGGTACAGTGAGGTTCTGTGTTGAATCTGGTATGGAACTCATGGCAGGACATGACGGAAAACCAAACCAAACCAACTGACAGAGAGTACAGTCACAGTGCAGAGACCTTTCTTCCAGTTTTAGTCATCTCCCTCTTCTAAGTGATGTTTTTTGAATCTAGCAACCTTTTCAGTTGGACTACACTTACAAACAGCCCAGACCTTCTTGGGGATAAAAAGATAATCATGACAGGAGTAATTTGAAATATCAGAAGCTTCAAAGGATCTGAGATGAGGCAACACTTTGTGCCTGAGTCATCTGATGGGAAGGAGAAATTGTAGCTTTGGAGCAATAATCCTCCATTTGTGCTTACTTAAAAAAAGACAAAACACTTATTGAATAACTGACCTAGTAACCGCAGTGTGTGTCTAACTCTGCTGCTTCAGTGAGCTGAGGGAAGCTCACTGGGAATGAAGCACTGGGCTGCAAACCTTCTGTTTGAACCTGAGAACTTTCTGCTCCTTGCTCATTAAAGTGTTCTTTCCTACAAGCCCACACACCTCTTGCAGTCCAAGAGGCTGTTCTCACATCAGATCCAATTCCCATTTTGTTCTCCCAAGAGGACTAACAAAGTATTTAGCTGTTCTTAATGTGTGTTACATGTGCCATCCGATTTTAGCACAGAAGCTAAAGCAGAAAATCCAAGTCGGACTTAGTTTCCAGCTGCAGAAAGCACCTCTCTTAAGAGAGTTCCAGTGCAATGAACTGGGAAATTTCATTCCAGTTTGGATCTGAAATGGAATTTGGGGACACAGATGGAATAGACTCTGGCAGCACTTGGTGCATCTCATATTTCAGGCATGAAAAGGTTCCATCAGTCCTGATGTGTGATTCCAAACCAAACCTCAGGAACAGAGGAAGCCCATGGTTCAGTACATGACAGAAGCACCTTCAGCGAACATCACATGTGGCCAGTAACAGGCTCCTCCTGATCTGTGGCCTAGCTCTGTGCAAGAGCAGTAAATCAGAGTCACACACCAGCAGGAACAGCTTTGGAACTGCTCACTCAGGGAGAAACTGCCTTGGACGTACCCAATCGACGGTGCAGAAGTTCACGGCCTCAGCGAAGTTGAAGCCCTGGTTGAAGCCACTGTGATAAGCTCTGGGAAAGGTGATGACAAACTCCCCAGCACACTGGTTGGTTCGGTACACCTGGAGGACAGACAGGGCAGTGTCAGCTCACACCTACACACAGCTGAGGGCTGCAAAGTGAACATGCATTTCCCATTCCCAGTGACTTGTGGAGGATTTTGGAGAGTCTTAAACCATAAGCCCAAGAATTACAACTAGTATTTGGTAACATGCTATGGAAAACCCCAGAAAGCAAAGGGTCCATCCAGTTACACCCCACTCTGAGCAGTTCTAAGTCTGGGCCTTGTGCACTTCTGCCTCTGGGCACAGGCACAGCTCTGTCCAACATGCACCTGCAGGGAAGAGAAACTGGGAAGCTACAAGCTCATACTGTTGTAAATCTAATAATGCTGGGGCTATATGGACAGCATGAAAGCAGTTGTCCTGCATCTCTCCAGTCTGGAGGCTCCTAAAACATAGGAGACACCACAGATTTTGCTACTTTGTCCAGATTTTCCTTTAAGCCCCAAGGTTAGTCAAAAGCCAATTAAGTTGTAAAGGGACATAATTCCCATGAATAATCTAGCATGGAATATGATGGAAACTGATGAAAATGGTGTCTTTTTTTATAATACCTATGAACATCTCCAGGAAAAATGAGAGGATGTGGATGACAAAGGAAGAATGGGGTTTGGGCCCTTGACAGAAACTCTATGCCAAAAAATTGGTTTCTGACTGAACAGATATACAAGAGCTCCTGTCTTTGTTCCAAAGGCTGAGGCTAAACCTTCCAGCTGAGACACAGAAACAGAAATATCCAAAGGTGGATCTCCAGAGAAGAGTTTGCCAAGTGACTCCAAAGGCAATGATTCCATTGCCCATCTGTTCACACTGGCACATTATAGTGGATCAGGAAGATACAACACGCATGGAAACCACCACACAATCTTTGTAACAAAAGTGGCTTCAATTCTCAGCTTAAGCAGATTCCCAAGCAAGGAGGGTTGGGTGTGGGGAGGAGCACAGGAGTCCGACACATACAGGCACTCCATGGGCCATCAGAGTGTTCGGGTTCATTATGGTGACAAGTTGGTGCAAGAGATCTGGCTGGGACTCAAACAGCTCTGGAGCAAGTTTCTTCATTACATCCTCCAGCTGCTCAGCTGCGTACCCTGGGGCTCCATACCACGTTTTGGGCTCCCCCCTGCAAGATCATTAAAGAAAGTTAAATATAAGCAATCTTTAAGTTACATTTTCAGTCTTTTGATTTCAAATACACCATGTCAAAAGAAGGGCATGTCACCAGGAGGGAATGCAAAGGTTCTGCACCTTCCTGAACCTTCACATCCTACACAGGTCCTTCCCTCCACACCTCAGTTTCTAACTGCCTACACTTCTGAGCAGGAACTTCAAATGTTTACAGGAGGTGGATGGGTGTCTGAAGAAGTCCTTAGTGAAGTTCTGCTGATTCCAGCACAACTGCTGCTTGCCTTTTACCATGAACACAAACTCCCTCTTGGGTCTAACAACCAAAGCCAGTTCTTTGTCTTGTGCACAACTGCCAGAAAAGCAACACAGAGGAAGCAGAAATCAAACTTCCAAATTATGGAAAAGACTTCAAAGGGTACAAAAAACAACAAAGAACTAGCAATGACCCATGCAGGTCAGTAGAAAGAATTCGGGTGATGCAGATGTGTCCCAGCAGATACTGTTTCAGGTTTACACTGACACTGGCTCACTGCAGCACCAAGCTGAAAATGCCTTCCAGGACCACAAAGAATGAGGTTAGAAAAGGCATTTAGACAGGAAAATAGACTAACTCCTTAGCCCAAGACTCCTGAAGAGCTGCCACAGTACAACTGACCCAACAGTGTTCTGTTTTTCCATAAATCATGAGGCAATTGGGATGATTCCAAAAGAAACGATGCAAGTGTGACTCCAGAAGCATATCCCTCATCCCTAGGATCTTACTCCTGTATGCACACAGCACCTGTCAGGGGGAAGAACACAGCCAGCGGGAGGGACTGCGGAGGGGCAGCTCCACTGGGAGCACAAGGAGGAGCACAAGGAGAGTCATTAGGGAGAGTTAAATGACTCTGCAGCCTTGGGCCTGGTCATCATCCTGGAACAACTCTGGAATCCATGAAGAACAGACACTGCTGCAACTAAAAACCATCCTGTGTACCCCAATCCTGGATAAGTCAAGAGCTCCTTGATAACGTGTCAGCACCAAGGAATGGGTGACAGCAGATACGAACCACGCTAGACTCAGACCAGGACACTGCAACTGGGGCCTCTGGACATCAGGACAGCAGGTAATGGAGAGACACAGCTCTAGTGGAGGTGTTGAGGTGCCAGCCCTAGGGAGCAGCATGCTGCAGGGGGCTGGAAGGGACTTCCTGCACCGCTACCTGACAGCTCCACATCTCTGCCTGCAGAAGTACCAGCACCAACCACAGTAATTCTTCCTCTGACCAGTATTGACACCTTATTTATTTCCAACCACCTTTAGAAGCAAACATTTGGTTTTTTCTCCTTTTGCCATTTCTAGAGCTAAGATAGGACTCAGCCCTGCAGGAAGACTATTGCCTTTACCCAGGAAAGCTCTGCTGCTGCAGCCTGGGGCACTTCACTACACCAGGACACAACCTCCTCCAAGGCACATGAACACTGAAGATGGACGTGCCATCCACAGGACTACCCAAGAACCAGTCCTGCCTTCTGGAGTCTGCAGCATTGTCTCCTCAGCAGCAGGTCATTCAGTCTGACTGCTCTGGCCAAGAACAGCTTTAACCTCCTCTGCACATTGCTCTCCAACAGGCTAAAATCCCAGACTTAAACCTCTACATTGATGGGAAATAAAGAAGAATATCTGCAAATGAAAAGAAAAGATATCAAGGACTTTCCTGCTGGAAGAGAAATAAACTGAAAGCAGGTTGGGCAACTTTCGCATGTGCCAACTTACCACACGTGTGTGACATGTACATGTATGCACTAACATCCTTCTGGCCTTGCTGCAAACACTAATGCAACTTGGGGCACATTGTGAGGGACAAACCCATTCTATCAACAGCGAGGGAAGCTCTCCTAGAAGAAATGAAGTTTGTACTGCAAACAAAAACTCCTCTCCTGCCCACAGTTCTCAGCCTGACTGAAGACTCGGACAAAGAAAAGCAGCAACACATGCCAAGGATGATCCTTTTTCCCATGTAATCCTATCACTCCTTTACTTACCCTCACACAAACATTTGGTTTAAAACCAGTAAGTACCACAAAAACAAGTGAATTAAGTCACTGGCTCTTGGGCTGTACTGCAGCAGCAGCTATTCATGGAGCAGCACCTGAATAGCCAACCAAAAAGGACCCAGGGACCAGCAGCTGGGATGTGGTTTCACCACTCTGCTGGAATACTCATGTGAACAAGGAAAGGGAAAGACCTTAAAAGGTTTCAGGAAGAGTGACAGGAGTAATCCAGACTCTAGGAAAGCTGCTGTAAGGTGAGAAGTTCGAGAAGTTCAATCTATTTAGAATATCAAAGAGATGGCAAAGATCTGTCCTGATTACAGCTGACAAGTGTTGGCTTGATGAGAGGATTTATGACAGCATGATCCATCTAGCAGACAAAAGGTGCAGGATCCAAGCTGTTGGCTGAAGTTAGATGGTTTTTAAGCGAACTCACATGGGTTTTAGTTCACACTGAGCATAATAAAACATTTGATGGAGTATCTGCTGCATCTCATGGATTTTGTAACACTGGGAATGGATGTCTCTTTCCAAAATATGACCTCTTGTTCCAAAACCAAATCAATGTTGGAATTACAGTGTCAAATTTACCCCTGTGCCACGACAGCTGAGCTCTCTCAATCTGGTTTTGGGCCACTAATTAAGGGAAAGGGAGATTGTTTCCCAGGCTGGGTTTGTTCCTCAAACTCACCAATGCAGATAGTTAATGGAATAGCTCCAATGGTCTTCTATATGCCAACAAAACGAGGAAAAGCACATTCCTACATACAGCCAAGGCAGCTTCATCCCACAGATGTCAGCAGTGATGTGAGCGAGCACAGACTGCTCCATCACCGGCATGTTGTTCAAATTCCAGCCACTGTCAAGGTATTCCTGAAAAGTGACCACAACAGTCACAGGTTTATACAACAGGAACTAAATAACCCAAGATCAAACTGCTACAGAGCAGCAGAAGCAGCTTTCCCAGCTGGGGAATAACAAACAGGCCAAGGAATCACAGCCTAAATCCTCCATTGTCTCTGCCCCTCTCACACCCCTGACCTGACCTGCTTTGTTAAAATGAGTCCCTTTTTATTTGGTTTTATTTGGTTTGGTAGTTACTTATTAACTACTAGGATAAACCTGTGGCTTTGAATGTCTGATCACAGCAAGTTTTATTTATTCAACCCCCTGAATGAATTCTCCTCTTCTGCCAGACAGATACACAAACCAAACACTGTGCAACCCAGTTCTAATACTGTGCTTTGAACCAAAGAGCCTTATTCAATGGAGAACTGCAATAAAAACACTCACAGTGAACTCAGAGACCTACCTCTTCTTCTGGTCTAACTTTAAACTTCCCACCCCTAACCGGGAAGCCACTGCCAAACTCCTTTGAAGCAATGTCAGCTCCATACTCCACTGTCACATCCTCTTCAATGGTACTGACGAGTCTCCAGAATTCTTTTTCCACCAGCTCAGTGGGGACCATCTAGGCATAAGGAGGAGGAAAAGGAGTATGTACTGAGGAATCAGGAGGTAAGAAGCATGTGCATCAGAGCAGTCTCAGGGAGGAACCTGCACCAGTTCGAAGCATTTCCACATTTCAAAACTGGTTCAACAAGAGCAAAAAGCTGCAGCAGCAATGTGGCTCCACCCGGGAGACACTGCTGCTCTGTTCTCCCAAGAATGGGTGACAGTCAGAGCTCTCTTCCACACAGACACTTCTTCCAAAGTGGGGAAAAACCCAAACAAAACTATAAGCAGCTGCTGGAACATGAAACCACAACAGCAGCAAGAACTAGGATTCACTGCTGTGAACGAGAACTTCTGACTTGGGATTTCAACCTGTTCAAAACCAGAGCTCCCTCCTCCCCCTCAGCAGTGATCTGTTCGAACCAAGCACACAAACTGAGCTCTGCAGGACAACATGAGGACAGAGCAGGCACATACATGCACTGGCATGTTGAAGTAGTCTGACTTGAAGGCATCAGCCATTTCCCCAAAGGTGCGCAGGGTGTAGTCTCGAGCTGCTTGTTCAAACCCAAAGGCTTCCTGAGGCTTGTTACACTCCTGCAATTGAAAGGCAATTAGTTCTGTAACACATTGATAGGACACTGCTCAGATTTCACACAAATGAGCTGTTGGAACAGCAGCTGAGGGTAAGCAGGCAGGACAGCACCAAAAGGAACTCACTGCCCTGAAGTGCCAACTCACAAGAAGAAACTGCTTCAATCACCAAATCACTGATTTCATTACAAATCTGCATAGACATTAATGAGTTAACATGTCCAATTTCTCTTTCCTCTAGTAGAGCTATGCAGAAAGAGATGCACAGAGCTCCATACTGAAGCACTCAGTGAGACTCCACTTTTAACAACGGAGAACGGTGCCAACTGAAACTCAGTGTCCTCCAAAGACACCAAGCTTTGCCTCCAAAATTACGTTACAGCTTTCCAGTTTGAAGCACACCCAATCTTCCTTTTAGCTTTACCTCTTAGCACCTTGTTTGCATGACCTTAAACAACAACAAATTGCATTCTCAATGCCTATTAAAAAAACCCCACAAAATACAAAACAACCTTCAGCCCAGCAGTTCATCCGATTACCTGAGCCAGACACTGGGGACACCTCCAGTCACCTTTGGGAACGTCATGGAGGGGTGGAATTAAGCAAAAGGTGTGGTAACTGTCATCACAGCCGTCGCACAGCAGCAGCCTGTCCTCGTCATTCCCACTGCCACACAGCAGGCACACGTACAGGTCCACCTGCAGCACAGTTCCAGAGGGGAAATGCCAGACTGAAGTAACTCATGGGGAAAGAGCAGTTTGGTAACTCTCATCTGTGACATTTCCCAAAGCTTAGTTTTACTTTATCTCAGCAGTGGAAATGAGACAAGCAAACACCAAATATTCACATCAGAGTTTAAATACAAAGTTCAAATCATAAATAAATTATTCTGTAATGTAAGGAAGGAGCACATGAGATCAAGTTTTTCCATGTATTTCTTTTTCCAAATGCCAGACAACTTGACTCGGTGCCAGGACAGTTCATATCAGCAGCACTGTGGCCTAGGCAGGCATAGCCCAGTGCCTGGGACTGGGCAGGGACAGCGCAAACACCAGGGAATGGGCAGGGACAGCCCAGCATCTGCTGGAGGCTCACAAAGCCTTTCCCTGTTGCTGCCACATGCAGCCTGTGCTCAGGTGTTTCAAAGCCCTCAGACTGACTGCCTGGGCCCTCAGAAGAGAGACAGGAGCTCCTCTGTCTGGGAATGTTCCTCTCTTTCCCCCAGAGACACCGGCCAAGACCTTCACTTTAATTTGGAAAGGCAGCAGTTTCTCAGCAGAGCCTTAGGCAGGGACAGCTGGGAATTGTGACAGAGTAGGAAACAGGCACAGGCACTCCAGCCTGGGCAGGGCTGCCTGCAGCCTCACCAGCAACAGCCTAGAAGGCTCTTCCCACACACAGAACACAGCTGTAAGGACAGGCAGGCCCTGTTGTCTTATGCTAAAAAAAAAAAGCAGCAGCATCTCCTGCTCCTTCCCACGAGTGTTTTGGTTTGGGCTGTGGGGGTGTCAGGCTTCTGATGTCTGCAGTCCTCGTCCTACAGGTGTGGATTAAACATGAACATGTTTGACTTTAGCAGAGACCCAAGCAGTGGCATGGGCAGAAAGAATCTCGGCATCATTTCCTCAGGAGTGAGACACCTCCCACTGCTGTCAGGCTGGGGAGTCTTGGAGTAGGTGGTGGGTGTGGAGAGCTGGGAGCAGGAGCAGGGTTGGGTTTCTAAGATACATTTGAACAACAGCACTTCCAAGTTAGTGCTGAAACTGTGGAATTGGGGACAGGTCTGTGGGAGAGCTAAGTGCCACAGCCTGCACTGAGTTCCCTGAGTGGGAAGAGCAATGGGCAGAGATCAGGTGACACAAGAACCTCTCCGACTGGACTCTGCCTATTTTGAGACTTCACCTTGGAGACAGAAAACAAGCTACTTGAGCTATAGATAGTGAAACTCAACTATCCTGTCATTTCCAGCTTTGTAAAGCATGGAGCTCTACTAGTAAAGCTATTCCAGCAGGCACAGATACTGCTGTGCCTCAGCCACAGGGTTCCATGAAGAGCACAGGAGTCCTCAGCACAACAGAAGTGACAAGAGGTTTCACCACACTCCCCAAAGAATACCAGAACCACCTGCAATCCCCATGAAGAGAGTACTCACAGCATTGGTGGGTTTTTTAGATCTGACTTTGGATTTGTCCTTCTCCAGCTCCCCAGGAACTTCTTTCTTCTCAGGCAGTTTCACCATGCTGCGCATTTCTTTCTCTGAGCAACAGGAAAAATGAGGTGTTAAAGGACATTAGCATCCCTTATGATTATTTGTTGCTTTTCTCCAAGAAAGCTCAACCACTTGCAAAACAAACAAGACTTCAAATCCATAAAAGAACTTCTACCATAAATTCCAATTTAAAAATGAAGTTAACAGAAGTTTAGAGGTTTGTTAAAATACCTTCAATAATTTCAAGTGCTGAATTTCACTCTGGCCTTAAACCACTGTAGTGGTTTAACCTCAGGCAGCAGCCAGGCCCCTCAGAGCCATGCTCACCCCCTACCAGTGGGACTGGGGGGGAATGGGAAGGGGAAAAGCTAGAAAAGTCATGGGCTGATACAAAGAGAGTTTAACAGGGAAAGCCAAAGCCACACACTCAAGCACAAGGACAAGAGGGCACAGCTCTGCCAGGGGAGGTTTAGGTTGGATACTAGGAAGAGATTTTTGAGGGAGAGAGTGATCAGGCATTGGAATATGCTGCCCAGGGAGGTGGTGGATTCACCATCCCTGGAGGTTTTCAAGATGAGACTGGAGGTGGCACTTAGTGCCATGGTTTAGTAACCACAGCTACTGGTTGGAGGCTGGACTCGATGATCTTGGAGGTCTCTTCCAACCTGGTTGATTCTATGATTCTATGACTCTAAGCAAAGCAAAATGAGGAATTTATTCACTGTTTCCAATGGGCAGGAGGTGTTCAGCACCACCAGGACAGCAGAGCCCTGTCACAGGTAATGGTGACTTGGGAAGACAAATGCAATCACTCCAAACATCCTCCCTGTCTCCTTCTTCCCCAGCTTTACACACTGAGCATGATATTCTATGGTCTGGACTATGCCTCTGGTTAGTTTGGGTCACCTGTCCCAGCTGTGTCTCCTCCCAAGCTCCCATGCCCCCCAGCCCCAGTGTAGCAACACAGAAAGCAGCCAAGACCTTGGCTCTGTGCAAGCTCTGCTCAGCAAGAACAAACACATCTCTGTTATCGTCCCTGTGCTCAGCACAAACCCAAAACACAGCCCCAGACCAAGGAAGGAAAAGACCAGTGCCCCAGCCCAAAGCTGCACACCCACATCTGTGTGTGCTTCCACATCATGTCACTCACCACTGTCACTCTTCAGGGGGGCACAGCCCATCCTGCGCCTCAGGTTGTGAGTTCTGCCTTCAGGGGGGTCAGACTCACTTTTGATGTTGGTTGCCTTAAAAAGGTGGGGGGAAAAAAAAGAAAACAAAGCCTCAGTAACATCCTTGGCTGGAACACTTTGGTTTGACACTTGACTGGGAAGATGCTCACTGCCAGCTGCTCTCCCCAGCATGGAGCAGCGGCCTTGGCCTCCCCAGTTGCACACTGTGCTGCGGGACAGGCTGGCTATGGCCAGCACTGAGTTCTAACTCAATGATCTTTACCACCTCTTTCAACCCAAAACATCCCAGGATTCCCACAGGACTCTGTCTATGAAGAGCTAAACCATTCCCTGCAAGTCTCTGTAGCTGAGGAACTTGGTGGCAGAGCCTGCAAGGTTTAAAATACGCACTTTGACACTCCCAAGAGCTGAGAAAAGAACTGGGAGGGGGGGAAGACAATTCTGACTTCCAGATTCAAAGCAGTATTTTTTACTCCAATTGTTAACCTGCTCCAGTAAATGCCAAGAAGAAGGCCAAGGTTCAGAGAACAAGCTGGTGTGAGACACAAACACCTCCCTGAGGTACCCCAAGGACTTCAGACTTGTACCTGCCTCGTTCCAGGCAGAAGTCAGAGACAGAACTCTGACAACTTCATTTAAACTTCAGGACCAATAAATCTAACCAGACACCTGAAGTTCTGAAATACTTGTCTTCAAATATTCACAAAGAGTTCAGAGGGAATAACACAGGGAACAACATGGGAGGTTTGAAAGGAAATCCTACAAACAGCCTGTGCCAATAATGACACCAGGGTTGGGGTTGGTTTCAGTGGGAGCAAAGGAACAAGGAGCTCTGAGCTTTTACAGGTTTTCTAGTGCCCTTGAGAAGCAGAACAGGCTCTGGTCCCCAAGGCAGGACCTGCATTGCAGAGCCTTCAACACAGAACAATGTTTTTCCATGTCATTCTTATCTTTCTTCTCTGAAGTTTTGAGACTCAGGAGAGCAATTCTCAAATCTCTCAAGTGTTACAAGAGGTGTCTCCAACACTATTTTTAAGGTTAATTCTTTCAAGAACTGAGGTCGTGCAACAAGTCAGTCACTGTCAGCCACTCCCTGAACCCCAAATGGGGGGACCTGTGGCCCAGGTCTAAGGAAGGACTGAGCACACCCCAGGTGAGCTGTGGGGGCTGTTACTCAGTCGGGGGGTTTTGTAGGCTTTGCTTGTTTGATTTGCATTTTTACAGAGCAGGTTTCGACATTACTTCTCCATCACTCTTTGTGCTCTCCTTGTCCAAATGATTGGGTCCTGCAGACCAGGTTTTGCTTAAGGTATGCAAAAAACCTGCTGCTCACTGCATGCAGCAGCACTGCCTCAGGGTCAGCGTGCACTGAGCCTCCAGCAAGGCAGGGACAGACACCCCAACATCGGCATCTTCAGCTTCTCAGAGCTGTGTTGTGAACCTCAGTGTAGGCTGATGCACAGGGTACAGACAGAGCTCAGTTTTGGCCTGAGCCTTTATCACATCAATTCATCTCACTTTCACTCCCGCAGCACTGCTGTGGTTTTTCACACTGAACTTTTTCTACACCAAGCACCTAAATCCTTTGCACTGTGAAACCAGTCACTGCCACTGCCCTTTTCCTTTCTCATTATGAGCATTTTCTCCTGAGTGTTTACCCACCAGGTAGGAAAGGGCAAGGTAGAACTGTGTGTGTTACAACAGCAAACTAACGCTGATCCTACAGGCTGGATTTTTGCTAGTAAGAATAACTCACAGAATTTTTCTGTGGTTCACTTCTTTCAAAGGTTTATGGTCAGCCTGTGAAAGGCAGGAAGTGTCAAACTGGCAAACATGAGAATGAGGGTTTACAGTTTAACACACCAACAAACACGTGTGTATCTCATTAGAGCAAAAAGTTGAGACACATGAACCAAACATGCTCTGTAACCAGGTCAGTGCAAATGCCAACTGCCTGGGGCTTCGATGTTGAATACAATGGACTGAATCACCTTGGCTGACTGCACTGAAATGGAACAGAAATGTCCACATCAACCAATCTTCACTTTGGGAAACTGTTGTCCTAAAACACTACAGCTCCTTGCTCAGCCAGTCAGTCCCTGCTGCTCAGTTCGACCTTAGCTGTGTGCTCCATTCTGCTCTTAATCAAGGATTTTCTTTCCACAAAAATTAAGTGCATGACATCAGAGTTGCTCAGAGCAGGAGCTGGGTTTGCAGCCCTGCCTGTTGGGTAAGGATGAGCAGTTTTTTCCACTGAAAGACAAAAACGTGCCCTCTTTGTTAGTGCCATCAGACACCACTGCCAGAGAAACAGCTGGAATTTTGGTGTGTGTTCCTGCTGCTGTTAATCCTTAAGGGATCCATGGGAACCAGCATCCTTCAGCCTCAGGCAGACACTCCAAGTGGAAAGTTTCAGCTCAGACTACTGAGGTTTGCTCAGAATTATAAATCCACTTGAAACCAGGTATTTGAGTGGCAAAGCTTTAGAAAACCTTAATTGTAACTCATTAACTAAGCATAATTACAGGCAGAATTTGCAACAGCTAAGCTCTCCTATTGGTACTAATAAAGCCCAAGCCCAGAACAATGGGAGTTAATAAGAGTCTGAAGCCAACCGTGACCTTCCTAACTCATGATGTCACCACTAATCAGACCTTCTCCTGGGAATATCCTCCCCATCTCTTCATCTGCTCACACAAAAGCAATAGTAACTCTCTGGAGGCAGAATCACCAGGCTGGAAAGGCTGGAGCCACAGTATTACTGTTTTCCAGCAACGAAGGAGACACATTATGACCTCCTGGAACATCTCTTCACAGAAGACACTCAGAATCAACATATTTTATGCTCCTCCAGGTAAGTATTACTTCTTAAGCACATGTAAGACTGTACAAACCCATACTGACTCCACATTATGCATTTTTCCCTTGTATTGCCTGGGTAAACGATCACAAATGGAGAGAATTCAAGAGTGGCAAATGAAATACAACAATGCTAATGTTATAACACCAACCTTCCCTGCCCTAATAGCTACTTCAGCTCATGGAAGATGTACATAAACCTCCCAGCTCATCTAAAGAATAACTCCTGCTCAGAGGCTGAGGAGCCACAGCTCAGAGCTGTGAGAAACAAGCTTCACGTGCAGAGTTTGTCACCTGTATTGGAACCTAAGAGCTTCAGAGTGTTTACAGGCATGCTAAAAACATTACCCAGTGTACACACTTACAAACAGCTTCCACAGCAGAGACTTCTAGCACCTCAAACCTCAGGAACCACCAAACAATTCTTACCCTATTACTTACAATTTATGCACTTAGGAGTGTTAAGGTGTGTTTAGCAATGACAAAGAGGTTAACCAGCTGTGCCCGTGCACACACACTCAGTGACCTGACCCAGGTAACGTGTCCTGTGACAGCTACCAACCCTGTGCACGTGGCTGCAGAGGGACTTGGGGCAGAGCTCTCTCACCCACCTCGGCCGTGAGCCGCTTGGCCCTGCGCGCGGGAGGACACGTCTCCGCCGGCTGCACCGACTGGCGCTGCGCGATGTCATGGGGTTTGTACTCCTTGTCCTTCGTGTCGCTGCTGAGCTCTGGCTTCTGCAAGCACTGAAGAGACACAATTTGGTTACTTCACTTCTGCCTCCACTTCCAGTACAAACTCTGTAGAACGATTTCCTGCCTTGCAGGGAAAAAACTGTAGACAAGGCTTGAGCAATTTGAAGGACATGGAACTGTTGAAGCAAGTGGCCATGGAGCTGATCAGAGGACAGGAGCACCCTCCCTACCAGGACAGGCTGAGAGAGTTGGGGCTGTGCAGCCTGGAGAAGAGAAGGTTGTGTGGAGACCTCAGAGCAACCTGCCAGGAGCTGAAGGGGCTCCAGGGAAGCTAGAGAGGACTGTTGGTTAGAAGTTGCAGGGACAGGGCAAGGAGGAATGGGGAGAAATTCAAAGAGGGAAATTTAGATTAGATGTTAGACGTAAGTTTTCCCTGTGAGGGTGATGAGACACTGGCACAGGTTGCCCAGGGAGGCTGTGGCTGCCCCAACCCTGGCAGTGTTCACAGCCAGGTTGGCTAAAGCGGGGCTCCAGCTAGAGAGGACTGTTGGTTAGAAGTTGCAGGGACAGGGCAAGGAGGAATGGGGAGAAATTCAAAGAGGGAAATTTAGATTAGATGTTAGACGTAAGTTTTCCCTGTGAGGGTGATGAGACACTGGCACAGGTTGCCCAGGGAGGCTGTGGCTGCCCCAACCCTGGCAGTGTTCACAGCCAGGTTGGCTAAAGCCTTGAGCAACCTGCTCTGGTGGGAGGTGTCCCTGACCAGGACAGGGGGTTGGCACTCTGAGGCCCTTGCCAACCCCTTAATATACTATGATACCGTGATAATCCTGTGCTAACAAACCAGCATGTGCAGCAATGGTAACATTACTTATTTGAACAAGTCACAAAAAATCACTTTTTCTGCCCATTTAGTGACTGCATAAACCATAATCAAGGATCTTAAATAAAGCTGAACTCATTTTTTAAATCATCCTTTAAGTCATCCCTAGCACTCTGGAGCTGCCGAGTGTCCTCAGGTTGCATTGCTGTGATGACAACACACAGAGCAACATAAATTACAGCCTATCACACATCCTTGTCCTAACTGAAATGCAGTTTTGTCCAACAGACATCACAGGAGCTCCCCTGTTTCCATGATCTGGAGAGGACAAGTGCTGCATGAATTAAGGGCAGAAGGGAAAAAGATGCAAGAACACTTTTAGTTCTTTCAAGCTGCTGAATGAACACATTTAATTGCTGAAAACTGTGCATACATTTGGCAAGAAACAGAATAATTAATGACAATTCCCTGTTTGTCAAGCCACACAGCACTCAGTAACAGCAGAGAAAATGAAACAGTTTTTAATGAGCAACCAACAAATCTACAGAAACAAAGTCTCATGCTGTCAGGAAGTAGTGCACAGAATTGCTGGATCCACGTTTCCCTGGTTCTGCTCATCTGTTCCCATCACAAGCATGTTCTCAGCAAAGAGAACAGGGGAGGCACAGCAAGAACCACTGCAGTGGTGTGAGGATGATGACACTCCACAGACAGCACAGAAATCAGACTTTCAGAAACAAATGACAGCCAGAACGGGGATGCAAAAGGAGGAGAAAATGGTACTTTAGAAGACAAGTCTATGCTGAACACATTCTGTATATAACAACAAACAGTACCACCCAAGGGCAGCAGGATGGCACTAACCATCCCCCACAGCCCATGACACTGCTCAAAGGAACCTCCACAAACCCAGGCTGTTTGGAACTGTCTTTGGTCTGAGACCTAGTGAGCTCTAGACTTACTCTCTGAAAGCAAATGGCTGACTTCATGTCAACATTAAACACACAAACCCACCCAACTTCGCAGCTCGTGCCCAGGAGCAGTGTGTGGGTCCTGGCTGACACTCAGAGGTGGGCAATGTCTCTGTCTGTGTGTGTTCCTGGAACCTAGGGCACTGAGGCTGGCTCTTCACAAGAGCTTCTCCCCTTAAAGCTCACCCTAGAGAAAGAATCACAGGACTACAGACTGATTTGGGTTGGAAGGGACCTTAGAGATCACCTCATTCCAACTCCCTGCCATGGGCAGGGACACCTTCCACTAGACTGGGTTGAGCCCCATCCAACCTGGCCTTGAGTGTTTCCAGTGATGAGGCATCAAGCAAATGTGAAAAAAGATGATGTGAATTATTTCACATGAACATCAGCGGTAGAAAGTAAATGCTAACAATTTTTCAGAACAGAAAACGGACAAGCAGAAAAGGCAAGTGAGTAGGAAAAAGATGAAAATGAGAGAACAGAAAAGGACTTCTATAAAATCTCATTCCTTGAGTCGTGTCTGCAGTGAAACAAATTTTTCACTTAAAATAAAAAAAAGGCAAAGGAAAAAAAAAAGGAGTTTCTACTCCTTCTGGTAACAGAGCTCATATGATCCTTGAAAACCAAGGTCTAGAAGGCAAACAGCTTTTCCTAAACAAAAGAATAAGGAAACCTTAAAAACCAACAGACAGCGTAACTGTGCAACTTGCCTCAGTTTAGCAGTGCCCAGCAAAAAAAAAAAACCCAAACAAACTAAAATAAGAGCACTCACTGCTACTGCAAACCACCAGAAGACATTTCCTGAATACTGAGGTCTCACCAACTGCTGCATTTCCCAGTGTCTGTAACCCAAGTTAAAGCAGTGGATTAGAATGGCTGTTAATGAACTTCTTCAACTGCACCAGAGAAGACCTGAATTCCTCTGAATCTCCTTTAGGCCTACGCTGGCCCAATCAACTGTATTCAACCAAGGCCACAGCTGGCATCTCTCCCAGTCAGCCTTTGGCAAGGCTGAGCTTCTATCACGGATTCACCACCAGCTCATTCCACACACTGTGCTCCTGATCTCACTACATTCCAAGAAGGTGGTTGCACATATGATCCTTGAATATACCACCTCAATGCTGGCAGAGAGCAAGGCAAAAGCCCATCAGCTTTTGAACCCGTGAGGAGCAGCTCCTTGAGCACACAAAGGACACAGCAGAAATAGTCACAAGGCCTTCAGGATGTCAAAAAATGGAAAAAAAAAATAGAGGGATACAATTCACTACCTCCAGTTTTAGATGTTTGCAAAGTAGTAATTTAAGCATAAGCCAATCACTGAGGCTCCCTGAACAGAGCACAACTGCTCTACCCCTGCTATGTATATCCATGGAGGGTAAGAACCACCAAAGATCTCATTTTTTCTCCAGGAAGGTTCTCAGAGAACTATATTACACTGAAGCATCTTTATTACAGGCACACACATATAATCCTTTGGAAATACCAATCCCACTCAGGCCACTAAAGCCTTAGTTTGGACAGGAGACCAGACCCAGAAGTGTTGAACCAGCTGCATCCACTGAAGAACAGAAGTGAGACCAACTCGAGCTCCCACGCTGCAACTGCACTTCAGATCACGAGACACGTGAGTAATGCTTGACAGAAGATGCACTGCCAGAAGGTTCTGGATGCCTCAGTTCACACAGAGGGACACCGACCCCTCTGGGCATGGAGCAAGGCCCTGCAGTACCACACCAATGGGTACTACAGGTAGGAAGGTAAGTGAGGTACAGGCACATCAACAGCTTCACTGTAACTACTCTGGAGACCAACAGCCAAGGCCTGTCTACTCCAATGTTTCAAGACAAGAAGAAAATAAACATTCCCCCTGTGGAGAGCTGCTGTGAGTATTGGAAACTGGCTGATTTAAGGAATTTCTGCTGTTTGACTGAACAAGAACTTTAATAAAAACCTGCTATTCCCCTCCATTCCCCTCCGAACTGCTCCAGAGAGTTCCAATAGTTCCATATGCAGACAGAAATATCTCCAGCTGGGGTATCTGTCACAGCAACTCCTGAAGCCAGTTTAACATGTATTTTAGGCACATAAACAATAATGCTATACACAGATCTGGATGAGATTTAAGTCATGGCACAGTCATCAGTGGCAACTACATCATTCCATATTTTTTGCTTTTCAAGGAAAAAAAAGTCAATGAATACTTTAAGTACTACCAAATAAAGAAAAAAAAAAAAGCAAGAAACAGTGAATGCAATCACTAATCTTGTCTGGGTGATCATCCAAGTTGTGTGAGGAGCTCCTCTCTAAAGGCTGCTGAAGTATCACAGGGAGGGAGCACATCTCCCAGTGACAGCTGTCACATCCAACAGCCACAGCTCCTCCAAATACACAACGCAGGTGCTTAGATTCCCAGGAAAACATTGAGCAGACACACAATAATGGACACCTACACAAGAAGCATCTGGGAAAGCACCACTTATTGAAAGCACATGGAAAGGAGCCAAAAACAATCTCACCTGAGATTCTTCCTCAATAAAAGTATTGCAAAACAAACCCTCTTGGAAGAC
Organism: Acanthisitta chloris; assembly: GCF_000695815.1. NCBI lineage: Eukaryota > Metazoa > Chordata > Aves > Passeriformes > Acanthisittidae > Acanthisitta > Acanthisitta chloris. The sequence goes on from NW_008671322.1 coordinate 48,282, forward strand.
AATGTTGTCAGGAAGAAGAAAAAAAGCCAAATTAGAGTGAAAAGTGAGCTAACCCAAATTATTTCTGTGGATTTTCTCAGGCCACTCAAAAATCCCTGTTTGCCGCATATAGGAGAGGAATATTTTAACAGCTGGGGGGAGGAGCTAAAGAAGTAAGTCCACCTTAATACATCACTTGTCCAGAACTGCCTCCACATCACTTTGAGCAAGTGTCAGGTGCTCACTGCAAGACAGAGCTTGAAAAGGTACATTTCAGAAGGAGCATGTCCACATATGAGAAGGTTTTCTCTTCTAAAGGGTCCGATCCTGAGCAAACCATGAAGGTGAGTATTACCCATGTGACCATTTCCAGGGCACTGTGGTATCATGTTCACTGTTTTACAGCTTTTAATTGCATCTTTCCCTGTACAACTGCACCTCAAAACTATGGCAGCAAAGTCAGATCTAACAAACACCACCAGACCAAATTAAGCCCAAAGTGAAACCACAGTCTTCAGACCTAATGAAAAAGCCAAGTTTCCACTGAAATGCCCTCAGAAAATGGTGCTGCTTTCCACTGCCTAACAGGAATGTGTTGGAGGCAAAGCAAAACACTTTTGATCCAGCAGTTTCCCCAGCATGAAGTTGTTTATATGCAACTCCATTTTGTCCTTATCTCTGTTTGCACAAGGCCCCTTTTTCTGAAGGGTCTACAGAATTTAGCTCTTCTGCACTAAGAAGTGATCATCACTGCCTAAAGAAAAAGCCCAATTCTAACCTCTCGTGACTCATATCACATCCCTCCTCCATTCTGGTAGCTGTGTGTCCAGGCCTGTGCTGATTGCTGTGCACAGGGACATGCCTGGAACTGAATTAGGTCTTTTATTGCTTAAAAAAAGTCAACACTCCTGTCTTTGAAATATCATCATGGAAAGAGCATTTCAAATAAACAGAACTGGATGTTGGCAACTGCTTTGGTTTTCCAAAGAAACAACTGCAGAAAAGGCCTATTGCTCATTAGAGAGTATGTGGCTTCCTCTCAGCCAGCCCCATGGTTTGGTTTAATGGCCAAACCCAGGATGGATGACTGATCTAGGAAGGATGAAGATTTAAGCTTGGAAGAAGTCACAAGCCACACTGCACCCACCAGGACATTTTCTTCACTTGTCACCCTTAGTGAGACGTGATGAGTTAGTGCCACAACACTGGCATGGCTGGCACAGACCCTCAGACACTGTGTGTGTGACACACCCACAGCACTGCCTCTGGCACAGAGATGGACCTGGAATGTTCTGTGGATAGAGCAGTACTTGGCAGTACAGAAATCATTACAGGCAGTCAAAGTTTGTTATCATGAGGCCTCTGTAAACTGCAGAGGGAAAACCCAAACACAGTGTTCAGAGCAGGAGTGAGAGGTTACCCTGAAGATTAATGCTAAAAGCTTACTTTTAATTAAAGGTTTGCCCACGGCTTTCTGAACTGCATCACCACCACACGTGGTGGCATGTGGTGCCACAGAGCCTGAAATGCAGCCACACACTGCAGCAGTTCAAAGGACCTTGCCAGACTGGCTGCTCAATGCTCTGGACTGGAGTTAGCTTCAGCACAGCTTACCAGCAGGCTGGCTCCTGACTGGAACAAGTTGTAGGGATAGAGGATTCTTTCATAATGTGCCCTGATGTGAGAGCCCACAGCTTTGCCAGGAGCAAATCCCATCCTCGTGGCTATCTTGGTCCATTTTCTCTCCTTGCAAACCACATCAAATCCTCCTTGTTCTGCAACTAGCTAAAAAGTGAAAATAAAATGGTCATATATTGATTAGTAAAATTATCAGTGTTTAAGGAAAAAGGCAAGACAACACCACAACTGACATTTTAAACCAGCAAAATATAGATTTTAAAACTTGCAAAACATGGAAGTTGTCTGAAGGTAACAGTTGGAATACAGAACATGTAACTTCTGCAGGAACTGCAAACTTGAATTACTTCACAAGCAAGTCAGTCCTGTGTTTGATGTGCAAACACTCAGCCTACTCAGAACTTTCCTGCTGCCATTTGGCACTTTGTATCCCAACAGGACAATTAGTTCTTCTCACTGGAACAAGAGCTATGAAGTAAGCTGAAAAAACCCAAACAAAAACTCTCCTACACAAAGAAGAGAGATAACATATCCTTCAGGTCAGTGAATCCCTTCCCTTACTATCAGAACTCATGAACTTCTCCAGAAGTTTAACAAGTTTCATCCTAGAAGTCATTGGATATTTATCCTGTATTTCCAAATCTCCCTGCTGTCACTGGTCAGGAACTTTCTCCAATTAAGCCTAAGTTTATTCTTGACAAGTTTATACCCAAATTCAGCTTTTAGGAAGAGCTGAAAAATCAACATGATCTCCCAGCTCACATGGAGAGTTCCATGTGTTCCGTACTCTTGTCCCATCAGTTTTGCTAGCTTAAACCAAAGAAAACTTTTTCCATCTTAGATATACCCCAAATCTGCCCTGAGCAGCTGTGACACCATCACAGGAACTGAGGTACCACAGCAGCTTTTCAGGGTAAGTTTCTCCCGAATGATCTTACTCTATTGAGCTGAAATAAATCCAAGATCTTCCTCTCCACATGTGGAATTTTCAGGGTACATCCTTGAAGCTCCCAAAACTTCGCAATCTGGTCCAGAAAGTTCAGTTTTACACGGGTTTGGGCCTGAAAAGAAACAGACAAGTGAGCTGCATGCTAAAAGCAGATTAAGGGTTTGCACCTCAAGGCTTACAGTAATGCAGCCTCCACTGCACCATCAGCTTTGCCCTCTGCAAGGGGCATTTGGCATTTTTCCCTCTCATCATATGCAGAGAAAAAAAAAACAGGTATCACCAAGATTTCCTCAAGTAATTTTTTGTTACCTTTTGCTGCACTAAGAAAAGCAGTTTCTGAGGACAGCCAAGGATTGAGTTCTCACTGTTAAACCACCTAAACCCTCTCCACTGCCAGGATTTATTGCAGTTATTACACTAACAACTGTAATAGTCTATTACAATTTGGTAAATTCATAATAAACCAAAAATAAATCCATCTTTATTTTAAAAAATTAGATTAAAAAAGGTTTTGTTTCTGTTGTCTCTTCTCACTCCCAACTGCATTTGTTTCCTGTTCATGAGACAGAGAGGTCAGGGCAAGGAAAGCCTGGCTGGATGCATTGCAATTCCCACAGTAACATCACTGCACTGCTGAGATGCTAAACTGCAGCAACTTTGGCTTAAAATTTTGACACGTTTTCAGCACATTTTCTATTCCTAAGGTAAAAAGTGGCCATATCTATACAGACTAGCTTGTTTGTAAACTCTAGAGAGCTCTGAACAGCTTGTGGCCACACAAATCTCTCTCAGCACCCCAAGCAGTATCTGAGCCTTCCCCCTGGCCCTTCACATGACATGAGGACTTTAGAAAGCAACAATCAGAATAAAAATCAGGCAGAGAGTCATCATCATGCCAACTGGTACCAGCACTGAGCCAACCAGGACTCCTCACACTCCCTTCTGGGCTCAGTTCACAGCAGCAGTGAATGGAAGTGCTTGTGAACAGCAAATTTCCACCAAATGAATCCACATTTTGCAATTGTTCCTTCCAAGGATGGCTATTTTTACAGCACTCCAAGTGCTTCATCTCTTCTCCTTTTGAAAGATGCTCCATGTGTGCAAAACAGACACAGATCTGTGGCACTAGAGAGTTTAACCACTTATAAGCACTTCTGCGTGGGAAAGGCCTGAATTATGTTCCTTTAAATGAGCATTAACTTTACTTTTTATGCTTGGAATGTTTTTAACTAGGTTCTGAAACAGATGAATTTGTGTGCTAATTAAAAGCTGCTGTTCAGAGGTCCCAAGTGCTGTCAGCTCAGGGCCAATCCTCTGGCAAACACCACTTCTCAAAAAACACACTGACACTTGGGAGCAGAGGCAATGCTCAACTTTCCAACTTACCTCGAGTTCATTGAGCCTCTGGATCCTCGGTGTAAAGTGAAGCTTGTCCACATCACACGCGAAGGGAGGCTGCCAGTCCTGCAAGACAGAGCAGTTCCATCAAAGGACCAAGAAAATGAAGGGAATTTCACTGTGTGACAGTCAAAAGTCAGTTCTGGGCCCCTCACAACCACAGGGACATGGAGCTCCTGGAGCAGGTCCAGAGTGCTGTGTCCAGCTCTGGGCTCCTCAGGACCAGAGGGACATGGAGCTCCTGGAGCAGGTCCAGGGGAGGGCAATGAAGATACTTAAGGGACTGGAGTACCTCACTTAGGAGGAAAGGCTGAGGGAGTTGGGGCTGTTCAGCCTCAAGAAGTGATGACTGAAGGACCTCATCAATGTATACAAGTATTGGGAATATTCCAGAACCATCTGGATACAATCCTGAGCCCTGTGCTCCAGAATGGCCCTGCCTGAGCAGGGAGGTGGGACCAGATGACCCACTGTGGTCCCTTCCAGCCTGCCCCACTCTGTGATTCTGTGAGCCTAAAGCATGGAAGATGCCTCCATGGCTCCCAGAGCCTCCTCAGCCCCTGCAGCCTGTGTGAGTCCCAGCATGGTGGGGCTGCAGCAGCTGCACCCCGACCTGCGTGTCCAGCCATGGTGGGGTTGCACCGGGTCCCACATCCCTTCAGGTGGAACAAGCTGAGAGAGCAGGAAGAGATACACCAAGCGAGGGTCACCGTCTGCCCCTTAAAATATTTCCTTGTGCCTTTAAAACAGGTAACGGAAGCACAGAATCAATGACATTGGGGAACTAAGGACCAGGCCCCAGTGATAAGCCTGCACAGAATCACAGATCAATTAAGGATTGCTTAGTCATCTAAGGTGTGATCTCTTAAAATAATTTTGAAATCACAGAATTACACAACCATTAAGACTGGAAAAGCCCTCTAATATCACTGAGTGTATCCCTTAACCCACCACCATGGTGACCACTAACCCATGTCCCCAAGTGCCACATCCACATAGCTTTTGTACCCTCCTAGGGATGGTGATCCCAGCACTCCCCCAGGCAGCTGTGCCAGGGCTGGACAAACTCCTTGGCTGCAAACACTCAGGAACAGCTGGAATATGACCAATTTAAGAAAAGGTTATTACTACTTTGATAAAATACCTGAAATTGGCAGAGTTATTTATAAACACAACTCTAAGGCTATTTTAACCTTTGGATCTCTGACATCTGTGGCAAGTGGTTGGTTTGGCAACACACAACTTCGCTAAACCAAATTAGATTTGATTTAAACTTGACAGGAATTTATTATGTATAGAGTTATCTTACTATCACTAATTACAGAATGGAGATAACACATGAGAGAGCTCCTGATAGTGGAGTAAGACAAGAGCTTTGCACCAGGAAAAATAAAGCCCTTCCTCAACACCAGCAGACTGAGACAACTGAAGTAAGAGCATCATCATAAACACAATATTTGTTATTTCAGCAGACACAGAGAACGTGAAAACTAGTGTCAAAACCAACCACAAATGACCTCATAGCAATTATCTTACACACAAACAAGACCCAAGAGTTGCCAAGAGCGTGGAGAACCTGAGGAACAAAGAGGGACACAAGGCCAAGTGCTTTATCAAGCTTATGGTGACTAATCTGGACCTCAAAATTAGTAATAAAAGCTTTCTGATCCTACAAAGCACTTGCAGCACATCAAGACTTGACAAGGCCAGCCAAAACCAAAATTTGAATTGGAAATCAGACAATGGTAGAGGCTCAGGATGACAAACGATCAAGAGGACACTCAACCCTAGACCAGTGGGACATGTTTCTCAATTACTTTCCTGCTTTTAACCACAAGACTAAGGCTGGTGCCCAACAACATGATGTTCTTAAACAACTAGTTAACACCAACCCTACTTTTACTGACTTTTTTCTTCGCCAGAACACCAAATGCAATGAAACCACAAAGTCTGACGAGGAGAAGGTTTGACATTCTTTGCTAACAACTAGCCATCTGATGAACCATTCATGGCCCCCAAGGTGAGATGAGAAACACAACTGGGAACGGTTCGGGCAGGATTTGAAGCGCCGTACTTCAACAGGACAAATCTGACTCTCAAGCTGAACCAACTGGTTACATCTTAGTCACAGCTCTGGTGTCTGCTCTGTGCCAAAGAGGGAGACAAAAAACAAGCCCCCAAACCAGGAGGGGACACAGTGATGGTGGCACACAGGACCCTTGGGACATGCTGGTGATCAAATTAAATTGCCCAGGGGAGAACTGTAAGGTCGCAAGAGCTTCGCTTAGGCTGAGAGTAAATGAACACAAGAGGCATGTGCTGCCTGGCTCCTTGGCTAAGCATTACCCTAAACCACATCCCTGCAAAGGACAAGAAATAGGAATAAAATGAACAGGGGCAAGAATTCAGCTCAGGCAGGCAATGACACCACCTCTGACACCGTCACTGAGCTGACACTGTGCTTCAAGGCCTTCACCTGCAGATACAGCACTGGCAGCACATCAGGGATGCCAAGGAAGGGAGGGGAGAGCACAGGAGACTCTTCTGGTTGGGCCACATGTCCCCGGCACAGTCTGCTGCTCTGGGCAGAGCCAGAGGAAAGCCTGCGTGCCACTGGGGCACAACAGGAGGAACAGGATCCCTACCTGCTCCTACAGGTTCTGGCTCACGCTCAGACTAAGGAAATCCAGCTCCAGGGGTGCCCAAGGCAGCCCCAGCCCAGGTCAGACAGGACAGAGCAGGCTGATCCTCTCTGCTTGTGGAAGCAAATGCAGAAGTTTATGTGCATGATCCCACAGACACACCTCGCTCACAGCACAGCACCCCAGACATCCTGCTCAGGAATTAGCTGAGTGTCTCCACAGAACCATAAAATCAACAGAGTTGAAAAAGACCTCCAAGATCAACAAGTCCAACCCTACCATGGTTACTAGACCATGGCACTAAGTGCCACAGCTAGCCTTGTCTTGAAAACCTCCAGGGATGGTGAATCCACCACCTCCCTGGGCAGCCCATTCCGATGCCTGATCACTCTCTCCAGAAAAAAATCTTGTCCTGATATCCAACCTAACCCTCCCCTGGCAGAGCTTGAGTCTGTGCCCTCTTGTCCTGCTGCTGGTTGCCTGGGAGAAGAGACCAACCCCCACCTGACTCCAACCTCCTGTCAGGGAGTTGCAGAGGGTGCTAAGGTCTCCCCTGAGCCTCCTCTTCTCCAGGCTGAATACCCCCAGCTCCCTCAGCCTCTCCTCATGGCACTTGTGCTCCAGTCCCTTCACCAGCCTCGTTGCTCTTCTCTGGACCTGCTCCAGCACCTCAATGTCCCTCCTGAACTGAGGGACCCAGAACCGAGCACAGGATTCAGGATGTGGCCTCACCAATGCCAAGTCCAGGGGCAGAATTACCTCCCTGGTCCTGCTGACCACACTGTTCCTGCTGCAGGCCAGGATGCCACTGGCCTTCTTGGCCACCTGAGCACACTGCTAGCTCATGTTCAGCTTCCTCCTTCATGATCTCATGTGTATCGCTGACTGCCACACATCTGGGGACATTCTCTCCTGTTTGGCCAAAGACACTGTCTCCAGCAAAGCACCAGTTATGCACTGGTATGAGCACCATGACTGCAGCCAGCACAAGCTGCCACAGCAGGGATCTCCCACAGCTGCAGCTCTGGGGTTCAACACTGAATGACCAACACACACCAGGACACCCCAGCGGCACATCAGCTGTTTCCCAAGGATAAGCTTTGGGAACTTCATTTATTCCATACCGGACTTCCAGCAGTCAACAAGAGATGGGTCCATCACCCAGAAACAAATATTTAACAGCCTTAAAAGTGTTTAACTTTCAGCAAAAAGAAAGTCATTGCAAGAGGTTCTGCTGAGAGAAGGTAAATCGGGCAATGAAAGGGAACACCGGGTTGACTCTGTCTTCTCAGGGTTTTAAAAGCAGGTAGAATTGAGGGAAATGAATGCTATATATAATATGTCACATTAGATGATTATAAAACCACTTCTGACTTTACAAACACGCTACAGCACATCCCATTGAACACAAACTGTCAGATGACACTGTCATAGACCCACAGCCATTCACCATCTGGAGCAGTGACAGCAGGTGTAGCAAACAGCCCATCCTGACTGTCACCGATTCATTTTAAAGCCACAAACAGTTTATTTTGGAGCATCTGAACTACTTAAAGTTGATATAACCAATAAGGATAATATTTATCTTTCTCTATTCCACAGCACCACAAGCTCCTCAAGCCCTAAACGAGATGCTTTCACCCTTCTTTAACAAGTGTATTATTTACTTGACAAGAATCTCAGACACATTTTGAAGCACATTTTACCCAGACGAATGTGCTGCTCATTCCAAGGAGCATTCAGAAACATTTGTGTGTGCCAGCAGTGCCTGTGTGCCCCTGGGGAAGGCAGCAGCACCACGAGAGGGAGCTTTGTGGTGCAGGATTAATCTGCAAAGCTGCTGAGCCACATGAGCAGCTTTGCTGGGGAAGACAAGAGCACAACCCCCACAGCTCTCCAGGCCTTAAGCCTGTGCCTGGGAATCTGTGGGACTCCCCATCCAGCTTCTCAGATGAACTGCTCTGGGTGACCCTGGTTTAAAAAAAAAAATAAAGTTTTAAAAGTTTCATTTACGTGTTTTTCAACAGCCATGCTAAGCATTAGGATTAAGTACACATGGAAAGTAAGAAAACTCGAGTTTCCTAAAAACCAGGAGTTTTCATACCGCCAGGACTCTTCATCTGAAGTGACTCTGTGTCCTGTTGTCCATCCCTGATTGTTAGAAGCCTGCAAGGGACACAAAATCCTACCTTGGCCTGCACTTGTTGTAAACCTGAACAACAAATCCAGGCAACTATGAGACTTCAGCATTTCCAACTTTTCTATAAAGTTCAGGGACAAATCCAGCTGTGCAGAAGGCAGGAACTAAGGCTCACATTAATTCTTCAAGCAGCAATGCAAACTACAACTGGCAGCAGAACTGTTTCCGTGGTATTTCCATACTCCTGCTCCCAGCTGAGCTGTCCCACGGCAGCTGGCAAACCCTGCACCTCCCAAACTCACCAATTCAAATTGAGCCACCCTCAGCCCTGTGAATCGAGTGAACAAGGAATCATCACCGGCCCTGGTAAACTGTTCTGCAAGTTGGTTAGCTTTAGCTTTTCTCTTTCCC
>NW_008671322.1:57464-64390 GCF_000695815.1 Acanthisitta chloris
GCTGTCTGCCCAAGCAGCTAGTCCTGAACCCTTCCTGGAAGCAATGTTCCAAGACATTTTTCAATAAACAAATACCTTTTCGCTTCTCTCTACAGAAGCAGCTTTTCAGGCCTGCAAACAAAGATTTTTTTTTTCCTTGGGCTTTTTTCTCAAGTCTCTCCTATTTTTTCAACCTCTTTTGAAAACCGCAAGTAGCATTTTACTTGCAATCTCTCCCGTGTCAGACACAAAACCCTTCACTTTCATTATCTTGCTAGACAGCAGCTCAGAGTAAGATCCAAAGGAATATGTTAGCAATTCCTGCCAGAGGAACACATGCACTCGGAGCTGTGCAGACTCCCTGCTCGCAGGATGCCCACCCTGCCAGCCTGACCTACATTCTTTGTTCCCACAGCTCCGATCTGCCTTGGCAAAGGTGTTCCATGATTGCTGCCTCCGAGAGGGAGCACACTCTGTGACTCAGGAGGTCCCTCTCAGCCTCCTGGGTTTATAACTACATTAAAAACACACTCAGAGCTCAGCTGGCAGAAGCCACACAACCCCATGATCGCACGGCACTGGGTCAGCCACAAAGCTCCTGTCTAACGGGAACTAATCCCTCTCTGACCCTGTTACAGGCTGACATTAGTTGGGAACTCCGACCATCAGCTAACCCAGTTTGTGCTGAACAGTTCTGCCTTGGCCATTCAGAGTGGAGGTGATTCTTTCAACAACCCCTCCTGAGCTCCTCCTTGGGACCCCAAAGGCAGTAACACACCCTATACACACAACTCTCCACTAACAAGCCTGGTGGAGTCCTTCTCATTTGAGACAAAACTGGGCTCTGGTATGCATTGCAGATGAGAGAGACAGAACAGACACAGCCACAAGTCCTTCCCATCTGAGAACCACAGCCAAGGACAAGTGTGGAATGGGAATCACCTCTTTAGATCCCAGAGTTTTGGTGCCAGCTCCAAACTTGGAGAGAAATAAAGGCTCAGGTAAGGTGGAGATGGTTCTCAAGCATCAGGGCCAGCTGCTCCTTGGGAACAGATACAGAGGCTCTGGCAGCAGCAAGCAATGCACCAGCAGCACTGCAGAACAGCTGGGGATGGATGGGGTGTTGGGATCAGCAAATCCCACATCCCTGACTCGTTTCAGAGCGCTGAGCGACACCTTGAAACAGAGCATCCACCAGGACTGTGGCCAGACCCAGCCATGAGTGGCCAAGGGCTCCAGGCCCCAAGAACTGCTGCCACCTCTCCTCAAGGTGAAGACACCATGGACAGACCCTCGCTCTGAGCCCTCAGCACACTCCTGGAGGGTTTGTGACTGGTACAGACAGCAGAGACTGTTCCTAGGACTGTCCCATCACAGCCCTTGGGCTAAGTCTGTACCCTCACAGAGCTGTAATTGGCACCTTTCAAACCCAGATTCTACTCCAGTGGACCTGAGGTTCAGACCAGACCTGAATCCATACGCACCCGAAGCAGAAGCAGCACAGCTCTGGACGCACTGACGGCTCCACCATAGGCACCATGGAGCCTTGGCTGCCCAGGGATGGTCTGTGGCTCTCACCACTGTGTGACCCACCAGTCACAACACCCTCCACTGCAGCTGCTCACAGCCACCATCCCAGGTAGAGCACCTCCTCCCAGTGAGGACCACCCACCCAGACACTCCTAAGGGTGCCAGGCTGGACGAGCCCACAAGTTTTCCCTCACATTTGAGAATACTCAGCCTGATCTCCTGAACACCCACACTGCACTCCCTGCAGCATATCCCAGACACAACCAGTCATTTGGGCTTAAGAAGAAACATGTCCTACTAGGTACTCAGGTGTGGATTGGTTCCATCCAGCTTTGGTTTCAACCTTGGGGAAAGGAGCTGTGCTTAGCTTTGAACTCCAACTTCAGCTTTTAGCTAACTGGCATCTCAAGTTAAACACAAATCTACAGAAATTGTATCCGTGCTATTCCTGCACCACAGAGAGTTCTGGACTAAATATTTCATCTTAAATTTTCAAAGAGCTGAACAGAGTGTTGAAAACCCTTCACTGGAAGAGACTGAGGCAAGGACAGAAAACTCTCTCACTGTCCTTTCAGCACACCCCAACGTTTCGGTGTTTCTGAAGAGCAGAGACTACAGCAGATCTGCACATGGCCACTGCCACTAGTAAAATAAATAATAACTAATTATTTGCCAACTTTATTTCCAATTAAAGAATACCAGTAAAAAACCTACTCTGAATTTACATAATTCCACAGTATTCCTCTGTGATGAACACAAGTTCTTCATTTAAAGCCAACATTTCCCAATGACCTTCAGTGACTGATCTGGTTTTCTCCACAAGAGTTTGACAGCATAGAAACAGGAACCACAGCACCAAAACATGTCTTCCCCCACAGAAAATCCATTCTTGATCCCAAAGTGCAACAAAGTGATAAATCCACTTCCAACCCCTTTGTTTTCCCCTCCCACAGTGAGAACAGCTCTGTTCCCTGCCTGCCCCGAGCCTGCCCCGTGCTGTGCAGGACCAGGACCCACAGACACCACAGCACCTCTGGTTTTCTCCCCATGCAGCTCAGTTACATGTTGTAATTGAGTTATCTCTCTGTTTTCTTTTTGATAAAATCAACTGGCTGAGCCTCAGTGTATTATCAAATCCGAGGGATCATCACTATCAGTTTCCTGTTTAGGACAAACTATCACAATTCTCTGCATTAACTCCTGTTTTAATATGTTTTATTTTATGGCTGCAGGACCAGGAGATCCTCAGAACCCTCTGTCAAGTTGCACCAAAAGTGAACTGTTTTTTTGGTTTGTGTTTTCCTTTTCTCCACACAAATGAATCAAGCACCCAGCTGAGGGAGCAGCCTGAACAGACCTAGAGAGGTTTAAACAACGTTGAAATCAATGTCGCTCCTCAAAACCCATCCCTGGAGCAGCAGCTCCTGTTCCCCCGAGCTCTGAGTCTTTAGGTTCCAGCACTCAAGCTTTGCTAAGGTTAAATTCTTCAAAATTCATTCTCCATGTGCAGAACTTTCTGGATGCTTCTCTGTACCCTCTCCAGCTGTCCAGTCTTTTTAAAATCCTCCTGCATGAGTATTTCTGAGGATCCTGAACACAGAATTTCCTACCCTTGTGCTACCACAGAGGTAAAATCCTTTATTATTCACCAACAAGCTCCAGAGCTCATTCACTAGTTTCTCCAGAGCTCCCATTCCACTCGTTTCCACAAGGATCCACAGTTATTCTCCTATACTCCTCCCGCCTCCAAGACGCTCTATGCTCCTTTGTTCCAAAGGTAAACCCTCTCCCTCAGTCCTACTTAAGTGATTACTGTTTCATAACATCCATTGTTCATCGGGCAGTCAGGATCCCTCCAAAGCAGCAGCCACTGCTGTAACTCTGCGTTCCAGACGGAATGGCTTTTGTTCTTCCAGACTTCCAATGAAAATTACACTGGCTTGATGTTCTGACAGACCACTGACAGATCCTTCATGACCAACACTCATTAACAGTTGAAATAATTTGTGAGTCCTTCAGTATATTCATTTTGCACAATGACTATTATCATCATAGGAATCCCGAGCACACTCAATTGCTTCTAGATCTCAGCCCATCACAGCACAACTGACTTAGCCCAACACATTGTCTCATGGAACAGTGGAATTAATTCAGCCACATCAGTGTGCAGGGGACTGTATTCCACACTATTGCCTTCCCAGTTCTTACCCAGGACTGTTCCAGCTGTTCTTCCACCCTGGAGTGAGATGGCGTCAACTCATGCATCCCTAAAGAATTTAAACCCCAAAGGAAGTTAATTCTCTTTGGAAGTTCACCAGTATTCCAGGATTTACTGGAAATAATTTACAGTCAACAATTTCTGGAACTCCAGTGTCCCTTCCTTCAAGATTCCAACTCCATTAATCCAGACTTCCTAACCTTTAAGTGCTTGGTTTAAGCTACTTGGAGGCATTAACAGTATTTCTCCACATTCATGTTATTTAGAGCTACAGAATTTAGCCTGAATTTTCTCAATTTTCATGCTTGGCCTTGGGAAGTTCCAATGTACAGGACTGTGCATTTCAAAATGGATTAGCATGGTAAAGAAGGCTTAAGTGATCATTACTGGCTATTTCTTCATGGCAGCAAAGCAACAACACAGTGAAGTAGGAGGAAGAGTCCATCCTCAAGGAAAACTTGAGAGCATTTGATACTATTCCTGCTCTGCACTTTAGCTTTGATTCTTGACATTTGTCAGACTGTTTGCTTCCATTAATTACTATTAACTACCTGCTTCCAACCACAATGACTCCACTCTCAGGCAGTGCTTCATTCCACTCCCCTACATGCCCACGGTGCCTAGCAGAGCTATCACAAGCCTCCACAGTAAGGCCACTGTTTGACATGCCAAGTTTGGGAATAAACTTTGAATTTTCTTCCATTTAGTTAGGATGTAGTTAATTCTGTAGTTCATTTATTCCAAAAGGAGAAAATTCTAACTGTAAAACAGCAGGTGAAGGACTGCAGACAAGCTGTACCCCTGCACTCTCTGCCTGCAGCTCCCCACCCTCAGGTCCACAGCACAGCCAGACTTCAGGCTCTGGTTTATGCAGTTCATGGCTACCACGGCTGGTGGAGCCCCCAACCTCACCCCAGCACTCTGCTGCCAATGGGACTGTCTCCTCCTGCTCCACAGTGCTGACAAAAAGCCTTTGCTGTGCTGGTCCACAGAGAACAGTGCCAGGGAATTGGTTACTGCTGCACCCTCCACCAGTCACTGCAGTATCCCAGAATCCCCAAGAAAGAGCAAAACCCAGTCATGAAAACTAGAATAAACTGAACTGGAATGAGGAGGAAGAAAGCTTTTTTTGAGTGCTCAACTGGGAACTGCCACACAGGAACTACACCTCCTGCTATATTCCTTGACCTTTATCTCATGAACACACAACGATCACGCAGAAGCCTCCATCTTCCACACAGATGCCTTCTGTACTTCAGTTATCCCCTCACAAAACAGTTCACTGTCCTCTAAACCTGCCACACAGGAGAAGCCACCACAGCTGTGGTTTTCTCTGGGCTCACCTGGTGTCCAGCTAACGCCAGCAGAAAGGCACCAGGAGCAAGCACTGCCCTCGGAGCCCAGGGAGCTCTGCTCTGTGTGCTCTGCTGCTGCAACACCATAGCCAGCTCAGGACGAAGGACTTCTCCATGAGCTAATGGGGAAACGCCAGCTGGGCACCACCAGTCCCACACAACGACATTCCACATTGCCGCTCAGACACAGAAACACAAATTCATCTGCTGATCATTCCCAGCAGAGTTTACACTAAAGCAGTGCCAGTCGAGCCATCGAATTTCCAGTCCCTGTCTCAGCACAGATCCTGACAGCACACAGTGCTGCCTACCTGCTTCCCGGCACGTAACAGGGAAGGGATTCCCTCGGATGCAGGAAGATTCCAAACCTCAGCCATCACCACACAAGGCATCCGGCAGGAACACACCTACTGTTGTTAAAGGTCAGCACAGGCTGTGGCTCAGAGGATCCCAGACCCCTCGATCACAACAAGAACAATAACCACGTCCCCTGTGCCTCCTGCCTGCAGGAACTGCGTCAGCTTTGAGGCCGTTGTGGTGGCTCTGAAGAGCTCCCTCTATGCTCCAGGCCCTTGAGCCAACCTCGCACCACTCACCCCAGGCATTATCCGGGACAGAAAAAGCCAGGGGAGCTCAGCTCCCCAAGGCCAGGCCCCATGCAACTCCCCTCAGCAGCTCTGACTATTTCCATCCCCAGTGGAAGAGCTGATCCAGCCAGGCAGGTCATACCTAGGCTAACACCTGCTCTGCAGGGAGGGAGGATGAGAGCTGCTGAAAATGCAGTGCGGTAAGTAATTCAGCCTCTCGGAAGGCTGTTGATTTGTGATCTCCAACAGATAATACAGCTCACAAGAACCTTTCTTATAAGGTTTTGGCTTTTTACACAAGCAGCCAAGGAACACAGATGAGGTTTTTTTAACAAGTCACAAAGGAAAAAAATGCCCCAAAAACCAGAAAATGAAAATTCTGCTCCATTCACAGCTGCTGAAACGCTGTTGACAACATACAATCCAAAAGATCATCCTACTTGAAAATACCACTCTGAAATGCTCAATATTACTCTGTAAAGTTCAGTGGTGACCGCGTAACAAACATCTCGCCCCTCAGCTCTGCCAGCACAGACAGAGGCACATTCCACCTGGATATGGATTCTGGAGTGCTCTCACCACTGCAAACTCATCCTCCAGGGAGCTGAAACACCTTCCTCTCCAGCGAGATCCACATTGTTCGCTCTGCTGCAAACAGCTCTGCCACCTCAGGCACTAACTCAGCAAGTTACTTCTCTTTTGATTCAGAAGAAAAGGGATGGATACCACCAGGAGTCCCAGCAACAGCCAAAGCACCAAAGCGAGGAGAGCGTGTTTCTGAACATTGTTTCTTTGAACTCGAAGTCTCACTCGCAAAACTTCAGTGTGCAGAGCTGTTCTGCCAGCTCTGGCTCTGGCTCGAGAAGATATCAGCTCAGCGGCTGTTTAGCATTCTGGCTGTTGCCGTTGTGTTAGCTGCCCCAGCCCAGCCCGGACCCGCACACCCCCGCCGAGGGCGCGAGCAATTCACCCAAAAGAAGGATGATTCACCCATGCTTAACGAGATCTGTCCCCCGAGAAGCCTCTCCTCATCAGCGCGGGTGTTCAGCCCTTAAAACAAACTAACAATTCCGACTGCATAAACTCTGACCGTCACAGTATTGCCCAGTAAACCGAGCCGACCAACAAAAGGCGATCAGGCTTCACCCCCAGCGCCGAGTTCGCTATGCCGCCGGTGGGGATGGGGGCGACGATGATGATGATGAAGACGAAGGCTCATTCCTCTTCCCACTGTGCGTTGCATTCTAAAATGGTGGC
>NW_008671323.1:0-894 GCF_000695815.1 Acanthisitta chloris
AGGGCTGCTTTGGCACAATTCTCCCTCGGAAAGCAGCCGGCTGCAAAACTGCACTGAGATAGCCACAGTCACTCAGCCTCTAATTCAGCAGAGCATTCAAGCAGCAAGTCATTCTTTCCCAATTACTGGAATTAATAGGCATGTGCTTCCCTTTGGTCCGAAGAAAGCCTCCAAGTCACTTCCAAGAAGGACTTCAACCATGAAAAGTGCATTTCAGCTCCCAACAGGTGTGAAAAGCCTTTTTCGTTTCCTTAGCTCTAGATGCATAAATGTGAAATGGAAATAGTTTTTCCCAAGTTAGCCAGATGCCACCAAACTTGGTTTCCTTGGCTGAGCTAATCATTTAGCACATTCTGAGGGAGGGTAAAAATGCAAATATGGGAAATCATTAAAATGTTTATTGGCACAAGCACATTTTTAATGTGCTGTTCTACAAAGCAATACTGAGGCACAAAAACAACCTACTGCCATCCAGCTGCTTTATTCTGAGGGGAAAATTGGATTACAGTAAATCTAAACACCTATTTATATGAACTTTGCCTGAATTTTTCATGGCATGTTAGGTTCGACTGAGAAAGATCCATAAATGCAAAATTCAACAGCCTTTTAGAAAACTTGCAGTATTTTCCTTGTGAGACTCTCCAACCTTCATCAATGCCATGGTCACCTGCACAAAGTGCTATATCAACTGAATTCCATCAGTATTCCTATTTCAATCATCAGTACTGGCAGAGCTTACCAACGGCTTGAGACAGTGACTGTACATGAAGGAGAAAGGCGAGTCAGCTCAACATCATATTCTTTTACTTAAGCTGAAAGTATTAGTATGCTTAAAAGAGCATCTGTGCATTTTATAAAAGAATGGAAGCAAATCACATAAGTTACCAAACACAT
>NW_008671324.1:0-290 GCF_000695815.1 Acanthisitta chloris
CCCAAAATCCCAGGTCCAACAAGGAGGGGGTGAATTGTTGGGGGCATGAGACGTCGAGGGTGACTGTGAGGACACTGACTGGTGGGGGGGGCATCAGACAGACAACACAGACACACACCCCGCAAAAAATGCGGTGCCCCTTTGCACCCCTCGATCGAGATGGAGCTGGGGGGGCAGGATTTTGGAGGGGGAAGAACACCCCTGTGCCCTGAGGGGATGAAAAGCACTGCTTTGTCCCTCACAGAGCAGGCTGATCTACCCGAGACTGGGGTGCAGGAGCGATTTTGGGG
>NW_008671325.1:0-470 GCF_000695815.1 Acanthisitta chloris
AGGTGTTGTACCCTTCCCCCTTCCCCCGCCCCCGCCGCGAACAGCATCAGAAAAAAAGAAAAAAGTGTCGTACCCCCACCACCACGACCGCGAACAGACGGCGGGTCCAGCAAACCATCACGAAAAAGCAGCCAAGGCCAACAAGCAATCTTATGGCCCGGGAAGAGACATACAGCAAGATGCAAAAGACATCAAAAAAAAAAAAAAACCAGTTTAAAGCAGTTTAGAGATTGTTGTAATCGTAAACTTTCTCATTGACAATGTGAATTTATTTTTCTTTTTCATTACTTTTCTGTGTTGAGTATGTAATAACGGGGAAATACAAGAACAGAGAGTATTTAATATAAAATAAAGGATTCGGGAGCAACTCCGCCTATGGCACACCCGCCCTCAAACCTCAACGGGACTCCAGCTCTGCTCGCGGGGAGGGACCCCGCGCAGGTAGATCGGCTGGTCCGGGGGGGGGGGGG
>NW_008671325.1:645-1032 GCF_000695815.1 Acanthisitta chloris
GTTCGTAAGGAAAATGAGTGACAACAGAGGGGAGAGGAGCGCTCCTCCCCTCGTTGTGCACCCAGGGTGGATAAAGGAACCTTGAAACACCTTATGAAATAAGTTAGAAACCTGCACTGGGGTTAGACTTGAATCATAGACTGCAACAGTTAGACCATGCAAGTCGGGTGACAGAAACTTTTAATTTGTTTATATAAAACAATCTGGGGAAAAGTATGTGAGTTAACCCAAAAGGTGCAAGCTTAAGAACAGCAATTACAGAAGGCAAAGGCAGCAGCCATCCTACAGCAACAGGCTTTGATAGTGGCTACGGAGATATGGAAAAACAAAACAAAATAAATTAATTGAAAAAAGTTATGCCAGAAAAATAAATGACCACAGGCATGT
>NW_008671326.1:0-24802 GCF_000695815.1 Acanthisitta chloris
GCGGACCGCGCGGCGCGGGATGCTTCGCTCCCGCTGTTGTCCCGAGACGGCGACATTTCCACCTCGTCTGAAGGTGGGATTCATTGAGCAGCTGTGGATGGAGGAAAAACCCGCTGTGCTTCCCTCGTGGATTATTCTCTAGTATACATAACTGCTAAGTGGGTGAGCATGAATAAAAGTGGCTGGTGAACACAAATGGTGCCTGTGACTCCCTAATCCATTTTCCCTACGTTCTTCCAGTAACACCTTATATATGTGTATGTTTTCAAAGTAAGAGCTACAACAGTAAGTTCTCGCTAGAGCAGATGTAGGTGAGCATCCATACAGCTAGCCTGAAAACACTTTTGGTTTGCCACAGCTCCATGTGAGCAGCCATTTAACCTGACCAGTGAATTAGAAGTTGTGATTATATGGAATAATTGCCTAATGAATAAACAAAAATCAGTGGCAGAACCCCCTTAGAGGTAACCATTCCAAAATACCTGCTTGTTCCATGTGTTTGTAAAAATTTTAGTCGCTGCCATCAAGTTGTCCTTGAAGAAAGAAGTTTGCTCCAATGTCTTTTGGGCCCTTCAGTTCTGTAAATGTGTATGTTGCTTCTGGCAGTTTATCAACCCATAAGCAGGTCTGGGTCAAGGGCAGCTGCATTCTGTTTAGCAGAATGCTGAATGGATTATTTTGGGTTCTGTCCACAGTCTGGGGGTATTTAAGTACTTGTGCCCCTAAGCTGGATTCTTTCCTTTCAGAGGAAAATGGCTGTTACTCCCGTTTTTGTATCGGTGTTTGAAGGAACAGGTGTTCCCATGTTGCAGCATCTGCTGCTGCAGAGTTATTTTCTGCAACACAGTAATTGTGTAGACTTTTGAAATGGGTAGCTAGCTCTCCAAGACAATCCAGGAGTCAGATCTATCTTCTTGCTTCATGCAGAATATACCACTTTCCCTAACTACTTGTATTGAGCCAGTTGTGGCTTGCTTTATGTTGATTTTGAGCTACTTCATCAGTTGAAACTTAAGAGGAAAAAACATGAAAAAGAAACTAAGTAACTTAAGTTTCCTGGCTAAAGTATGTTGAATATTTCTAAGTTTTACTTTAGTCTGCAAAACACTCTGAGTGGTTTTGATCTGCTCTGTTCTAGATATTTTTGTTGCTTGAAATTATTTACAGGTTTTTCCTTTAGCTTTGTTAGTACTTGGATGCATTCTGTAAGATGCAAGCCATGAGCTTTGTGTCAAGCAGACATTCTTATCTAATCTAAGGGTTCTATTTACCGGCTGTAGCACAGATTAAAGCTGCTGGGGGAAGTTTTCATGTGATGCCTCCCACTCCATGTGTAGATCTCAGCTGTTGAAGCATGGCTCCCACATATTGTTTCTCTAAGTTTGAGAGAATATGGTGTGTGACTGTGTAACTAGGGAAAGGTGTAAAAGTACTCTTCAGCTTGTCTGTTTTGGATACATCTGCAAGATTTTATCATGCAGATATTCTTAGATGCATGAGGTACAAAACCAAGGTCTTTTTTAGGGCAGAGAAGTAAGGTATTTCTCTATGTATTCCTTCTGTACTGCAAGGGAAGTATATAGCAGATTACTTGAAGTCTGTTTTCTTCTGTGATCACCTCCTTGCCTTATTCCTTAAATTTCTCTACTGCCTAGCATGGCTTCTAAAACACAATCTCTGTGCCCTTTCTTCTCTAATAGTTTCTCTGACTAATCTGCAGGGCCAGATTTAACAAATGAACATGCCCACTGCTGCCTGAGGAGGCTTCTCATGCAGGGACCATCCAGCAGTTTGAGCACTGTGGTACTGTGTATCATTTTTATTTCAGTGAGGGCACACCCAGCATAATAACTGCCATGTTTCCATGTGTTGAGGGGAGCCAAGCTACCTATTGCCAGCAGACTATCTGTGGGGATGAGGGAGGAACTCTCAGTTCAGCATCTTCATGAATGAAAATTTACATGCTTTGTTTATTGCTCTTAGCCACTGTGAATTGGAGACTAAAAGACTATCCAGAAGAGAATTTCCTGAAGTTTCACATCCAGGAGGAGAGAATTTTCTCTTGTTCTTAAACTTAAAATCCTTTCAGTAGGCCTGCAAGGTATATTGGACCAGAATTCAGGTTTTTTTCTGTACTTTTTAGTCTTTGGTTCAGCAACAATAAACGGGGGTGGCCTTGGATTAGTGGTTAAGACTTGCAGGGAGGAAAAGGAGTATTAGTTCATTTCCTCTGTATTTTATCAAGGCATCCAAAGCACCAGTTCTCCAGCAAGCTAAAATAATCGAATAGGCATGAAAAGAGGCAAGTGCTTCTGAATGATAGATCACTGGTTGTCTAGTAGCCAAAGAGGAGAGATCTAAAAGTATGGTAAAAGACTGATAGTTGCATCCTGCAAGGAAATGGTGCAAGTCAGGCATCATCTAAAAATATTTAGCGTAGTATAATGTCATTGTTAGTAAAGACCAGAAGAGACTCAACAATTTCAAAGAACCTAGTATGAAGCTAAGTGAAGGGTAGCACAAAGGCATGTGACATTTATTTTTAACAAATTAAAAGCAGAGTACGTTTTATGGAGTTTTTAAAATGTAATTTACAAGATAGCTTAGACTGCAGTGAGTTGTATTCCTTTAGGAAAAAGTATCCTGTAACTGGTGACAACTCAGTTTAATTTTAGTTAAAAAATGCAAATTAGTCTGCTTAAGGATGTATAGAAAAGTTTGTGTCTTCGTAAGACAGTGCTGTACCGTAATACCAAATATCATTGCAGCATTAGGAGTCTTATTGCTGTAGTCAGTGTGTGAAGCATCTAGGCATACGAATGACTTGGATAAGAGTAAAACTTTAATGTAAAAAGACATTAAAAGCTTTAAAATCCCTTTCTGTAGGGACAGATATTGAAAAATACGTAAACATGTAAGAAAATGTATGCATGTCACAGGCATAAGGTTTTTCTAGTAGAGGTTAAATCCTTTAGGAGACCTCCAAATAGTAAGAAATATTATTATTGCCAAGAAATGCTTAGAAAAATTGGAAGAGATCAAAGTCTCCTGTCTTGGGACTTGGTGGTCTGTAAGTGCAGGTAATTTGCTTTTTATCGTTATCCTGCTGAAGTTCTTGAAACAACTGGAACTATCTGCTTTAATAGATTTTATTCTTTTGAGATATATTAGTTTCTTCCTGTGGTGGAAAGTTTACCCCACCCCACTCCTTTTGGTTTTTTTTCTTGTCAACTCTGTGAAGTATCTTATAATCTCATACCTTATGGAATTAGGTGTTGCCTGCAGAATGAAGCCTGTGATTTTCCAGAAAACATATATATATATATATTGCAATTTTTAGGCTCAATAAGAAGAAATAACATGGAAATAATATTGCATTGTTCTTATAATGTTGCAATGTTTAGTCAGACTTCAGCATCAAACTGAAATTCTATGATTTTAAAATGGTAGCGTATAGAAGTTTGTTGTAGTAGTTTTTTGAGTATGAAATTTTGATTGATACGTTCTTTTGATAAGAGTGCTTGAGCATTCTATAAATAGTAAAGCAGCTTGATATGTGACCCTTTCATAAGGTCATACCTTAACAATATTGACTTTTTGTTTTGGTATTAAATACGTTGCTGGTACCTATTGAATTTGAATTTTCAGTCAGGATTTGTAAATATATGTATTTAAAGAAAAGCGAAAATCTTCAAAAATGTAACCATTTCTGTGTAATCTTACTATGTACAAGTAAGTCAAATGAATATACTTGGTTTAAAATTTACTCATAGGGCTGAATTCTTAAGATAATTGTTTTCTTGTAGTAGTGTTTGGGTTTTTTCCCTTCTTTTTTCTTTTTTTTTTTTTTTTTTTTTGTAGAGTACAAGTGACAGGTGTCTAATCTGTTAATCCAGAGTAAAGGAAGGAATATATTGTTTCTCATAAACTATTTAATTTGCATCTGATATCTTAAAACTATACTGCTTTTATCTCTGGCACCATGAAGGGAATGCTTGTAAAACACAAAGCAAAGAGAGCAGAGTAGCTAAAGTGTGGGATTTTTTTTTGTTATTTTGTGTTGTTATTCTAGGCGGTTGGCTAGTGCTTGACATCTCATGTAAACAATGTCTGAAAGGGAAAAGTCGAGCTGTACTGGATGGAATGAAATGGGCACATTGGACATCCATTCTGATATATTGTTTAATATTAAACAGTATAGTTAAACTGAGATTGCATTTGTCTAAAGGGATTTTAATTTAAGAAATCTATTTCACTGGCAGTCAGCCCTAATGCTTCAGCTGGACAGCATGTATTGGTGTTGCACATCATAATCAGTCATTACAAATGAAAAATGTTTTATGGTTGTTAAAGTGAGAGCAAATGAGATGCTACAATGAAACTAGCTGCCTGGAGTTTTCTTTGGAGATAACTGTTCCAGAAGTTTCTGTGGATGTGCAAAGCTGTATTATTTTTGGCAAGAGTTGTAGATGATGTTGTTTGGGGTTTTTTTATTTTTTCTTTCCTGGTGAAGCTAACTGCAGAGGACATGTCACTGCTCTAACTCATGAGTTTGGCTGTGGGTTGCATGCAGTTTAAGAAATTAGACTTGATGTTCTGTCACTCTTGACTTAACTCTGAAATAACTGTGTTTTGGTCAGGAGCAGAGGGGAAAAATTTGCTTTACTTCAGTGTTTTGGCTAATGTTACCCTTGACTTGCAGAGTGCAGCAGTGGCCAGGGCTGCTGAATTGCAAGGGTAAGGGCTGGAGCCAGATCAAAGCCCCAGGCTAGACAAAGGGAAGGCTCTGACCACTTGGATGGGAAGGAGCGGTCTGTGTTGGTTTAGCTTGTGGCAGTTTGGAATGAAAATAAGTACATTACTATGGAAGTGTTTGAAGTTGCTTAAATAAAAGCTTAAGTTGGAACATGTGTGCATTGTTATGGAAGTATTTCTTACAAGTTTACTAGTGTAACTCTTCTGGAGTCGGCAACCAACCTGAGAGAGTTAGCTTGGAAAGCTGACAGCTGCTACTGCTCACTCCTGTAATGTACTGGTATTGTAACAGTTTATATGTAGATGAACACTGGTGCTGCCAACCTGCTTATTCAGTTATGATTTTTTTTTCTTTTGTGCTTGTATCTAAAAGATAGTGGTGATTGGGAGTTCAGACTTGTCTGATGCAAAATACACGCTCATTAGAAGATGTCTTTAAGTCTGTTCTGTTTTCAGTATCAAAACCCTCAAGAATATTTCCTTTGAGAAAATTACCTTTTTTAAACTAAAGTTTTAGCTGTTGGTTAGACCTGAAACAGTAAGGGCTAATGTGAAGGCCTTGTGTAATAGACTCACACTTGTAGCTCACTGTTTGAAACACTGTGGTCTGTTACCAGGACTTTTTTGTTCTGACAGTCTGTTAACTGTGCCAGAGCCAGCTGTTAGTTCTGGAGGTTTTCCACTTAACCTTTTTAAGTTTTCTATTTGAGACAGAGTCCCTGTGTAACCGAACCTCTGCACTGTTTTGCTCTAAAGAGGCTGTTAAATTTTTCATCTTGGAGAATTAAGAATGAGTAAGTTCTATTGTCCTTTTTGATGGTATGTTATACTGAAGTTAAGGATACTTGGAAACCTCTTGGTTTCTAGTGGCACCAGTTTGTTGTGAGGATTGATACTGAACATGTCAGTCTGCAGTAGGCCTCTGCTTTACAGAAATAGATCCAGAGGTCTGGCTGTCTTCCAGGTCATTGCTTGCTGCAGTTGTCACTGGTATTTTGGTTTTGGGGTAAGGATGAGGGAAAGTGACTTAAAAGTCAGTAAGTCCTAGAATGAGACAGAATAATGTTTTTAAGTTACAAAGAGTTAAGGAAAATTAGCAATCAAAGATCCATGTTTCTTACTCTTGTAAAGCATGAAGAAAGCTGCATTTTCTTGACACACAGCTTTTGTAAAATGCTGGAAATCTGGATTTTAGTGTACTGGAACTATGCTTTGTACTGTAGAAACTTTAGTTTGTACATTTTTGGAATACAGTAATGTCCCATTTTTACCCTCTCGTATTCTGAGAAACTTTTCCAACTATTTCATATGGTGCCAGATCTATTTCTGAGTCCTTCCCTCCTCCTACTCTGTACGTAAGTACCAAGAACACAAGGAGTACATTAGTTTGTGTTAGTTCCATGAATCTGTGGTAGAAGACTAACAAGTTCTTTTGTTTAAAAATAAATAAATGAATGCACTGGAAGTTATGGAGGAAAGCCTGTTTCTGTTTAATCCCACCGCATAAAACGAGGCTATGTCTCCCTTCTTAAAAAGGCAGAAAGGACTTAACTAGCCAAAGCAGAGAAGCAGCTTCCTGCAAATTCCCTGTCCAAGGCTGTCTGAAAACGAGGTACTGCTTGTAGAGGAACGATGCTGCTTGCAAAGGAAATAATTTTTACCTCTGTATGCAACATTTATGATACCTAGAGAGAATAGAGAAGAGACAGTGATACAGTGTTGGGGAAAATGGTTTAAGATGAGAGAATTGAGCTGTATCTTTAGTTGATCACAAGGATAAAGGTAAACTTAGTATTTTTGACATATTTTCATTAGGGAAAAAATCAAATCCTAATTAATGAAGAACGCTAAAACAGCAGCATATAGCTGAAAGTTTTAATGTTACAATAATCAGAGAGCAATAGTCTATCCATGCATGTATTGGTCTTGTGGGCTGTGTTCAGTATAGAGGTAGCTGTGAAATGGAATGATGTTTGCAGGTGGCCAGACTAGATGATTCCCAGATCAGACTCTCTTAGAGTCTACATTGTTATCTCCATGCTGTATCTGCTTCCCTCCCCACCCCTCCTTTTTGCCATAATTCTTGGTCAGGGTGTTCATAATGTGTTCCAAAGTTTCCAGTCAATGCAAGTTTCCACATTTCTGCACCAGCATCTTGCTGAATCACTATATGTCCTTTGATGATGAGCACTTGCTCTCTTTTGCTCTAGGTGGCAAACCCATCAGATAAACAACTGTTTTCCCTCCCTTTAAAGGAAAGCTGGTTTTCAGCATTAGCAAAAATAGTTTGCAGGGTTTAAAAAAAGTATTGTTTTCACATAATGACAGAACAAAATTAATATTAAATAAATTCCTATATTTTCTTCCATCTGAAGTGATAGACTTCATTGCAAGAATTCAGTTGTTAACTGTTTGGTTTGAATTTTAAAAACTTGCTTTGAATTATGCTCTCAAATGCCACCTCAGGAAGAAATCAAAGTGAAATGCATTTTCTAGAGAAGCTGCAATGGCAAAGGTTTTTTTGCTTTCCTCCTACTCTTGCAAGCTATAGCTATATTCTGAAGGTAGGCTTTTAATGTCAGTTGTTTGTGAGTGGTAATAATACAGGTCTGCCAGTGCTCCTCTAAGCATTTTCTATGGTGATTGGCATCACATTGTCTTAAATAAATAAAAAAATTTAAAAAAAGGACAAACCACTGAAATTCCACCCCACCCCTCAACAGAACTCTGGAAAGGCAGCATGCCTTACCACAGTACCAGTGTGTATGAAACTATGTAGTAAATTTAGAATCACTGTTCAGCTGCTCGTATAGACAGGCCTTTAGTTTGTTGCCTGAGGAATCTAGGACTAGTGTCTCCAAAAATTACTAACTGTTGTATTAAGATTGAGTATTTAAACAATACATTTGGTTTGAGTTTTTGGGTTTTTTTTTGTCTGCTTCAGAGTTGACCCATGTCTGGGGTAAGAATGAGGGCCTATTTCAGGAAACTACGCTTTTAATGTGCCTGCAAAAACACAGCATTCCTGTGTGTTGCTTAGCAGAGATGCTGTTCAACTGCTTCCCATCCCTCCAGTACTTGGAACTGGTGTTTTCTGCACCTTTACATCAAGTGAACCATTTCTATGTCCAATTCCCATGCAACAGTCAAATACATGGACTACAAGATACCTTCTGCCACCCTGCTTTCTCCCAAAAGTCTCAATCATTGCTTTTAATCCTCTCACCTCAAACTCTCTTGCATTGCTTCCTTTGGATTTTCTTGTCCATAGAACCATGGGATTCTGACCCATGAGTGGAAGTGGTTGTAATGGTTGTGCCTATGATGTAATAACTGCTCCGTTTCTTGCCTTGACCAACTCAAAATCATAATCTGGATTGTTTAAAGTGGAATTGGTTTTTGTTGCCTTTTAACATTTATGTCTCTAAACTCTAGCAGTTCAGCTGCTGATCTGTAAGTGGTAATTTCTGCAAAAACAGGGATTTGGTAATCCTGTAAATACTCAGGCACATAGTTGCTGCTCTGGACCATTAAGTTTATTCGTAGCTGAGCTGCTTTGCTTTAAGTGTTGGTCTTAGCTGTTAATATAGCCTAGTCTGCTCCAAGAGCACCCTGGCTCTGCTGCACTCATTATGCAAGATGTTGGCAGAATGCTGTGATACAGCAAAAATTAAATATGTATTGGAAACTTTTATAGCAAAATTTGTGATACAATTGACTTAATAGTCCTCTAGAGCTGCATAATAAAATACAATGGAAAATATGCCATACTTTTGGCCATCCTTTCAATTGATTGTTTCTGTGCTTTATACTCTACCATTTGTATATCCAGTCATGTGAGATAATAAAGATTAATGTCATTGTAAAAATGGCTAAAAACCCTATGATCCAATATAGAATTAGAAGGAGATTTATAGAAGATATATCTACAGTGAAAGATGTCTCAGTGTATAGAGCTGATGAAGGGTATGAAGGTTTTGTTTGCATGGCTTGTCTTCATGTTTTGGTTTTGTTTCTTTGTTTCACATCAGTATTCTGAAAGGAGAGAGTTCTGCCATTTGAAATGCTGTCTTCCTGTCCCTCTGTGCTTCCATACTGTTGTTCTGTCTACCTAGTTTCTCTAGTCTTAGATACTTAAATAAAAGGGCAGGGAGTGTCTTTTGGGTCAGTGTGTACTAAGGCTTGAAGGAATTGATTGCTTAAAATGATCAGTTTAAAATGAATCGGGATAAATCACTGTGTATTCCTTTCACGGAGGATTTGCACAAAACAATCTGAGGGGTTGTGGGAAGAGAGTCTGGAAACCTTCTGGGGTACACAAGAAAGCACATTCCTCTATATTTGCAGAGATGTTTCCACCTCAGGGTATCCCTGAGGTCCCAGCTTCTGCTCTCCTGAGACCACACAATCAAAGGAGTTTGAGGGGCTGACCCAAACTGAAAGTAAAGTGCATGTTGGAGCTTGGAGGGAATAAGGAGGGAACAGTGGGAATGCAGTGCTGCGCTTTGCATCCTCCCAGCATCTACAGAACAGATGTGTTCCTACTTATCATCCTTCTTCCACTTTCTTTAGTAAGCTTAGTCATGTCTAGTAATTGCAGTTATGGATCATGATGCTCTTTCTGTTGTAGAGTTTGGGTGGCATTGCTAGCTTTATTAAATTAACAATTAAAACAGGATTCATCGGTACAGTGCTAGTCTTGATGAATTTGGGTTCATGGCTGGGGTTTACAGGCATTACTGTCATACAAACAAGGAGTGTGCAAGAAGATGTTGCTTCCTGTTTTGAAATTCACTAGGTACTTACAGAATGCCGTACTGAATTTTACTAGCCTTGGTTTAAAAGAACAAAAACTTCAAGAACTTCTTTTGCCAGTAATAATTTTTCTTTTAAAACTCTTCAGTTCTTACTGCTGGATAATGGTAAGCAGTGGTTGACTCAATATTTGAGAGAAATATAAACAATGTTCTGTTCTGTTTTTCAGAGAATGCAGAATCAATTGATCTCAAACAGTTTTTCGACCAACATTTCTCACATATATATTATGTATTCTTTGAAAACTTTGTGACTATCGAAGTAGGCCTTAAACAAAAAGGTAAGTATTTCAAATAGAATGCTTTTGGTCTTGGTGCTTTTGTTTTTGTTATAAAATGAAGCAGGGTGCTATAAATAAAGCCCCAGGTGGTCACAAATGGCAACAATAGCTGTGCAGAAATATGTGTAAGCACTAACTGTGCAAATAAAGGCAGAGCAATGATATATGCGTGCAGTGGAGGTAAGCAAGAAGTGTTTATTCTCTGATGACTGGGTTTGTCCTTTTGCAAAATGAGGATCCCTAATGTGTTACACTTTGTGTTCCGCGGAATTATTCTTTAGCAAGATACTGTCTAACTTACTCTCCCAGTCACTGGTGCCATCATAGGAAGTTATACATACTGTAGCTGTTGTAAACTGTATAATTTTCAGTTGTAGAAATGTATGTTTTTGTTTTACACATTTAAAGATCTTTGTTGGTGTTTTTATATTGTTTGAATAATGAAAGTGTATCTTCTATTTATTTTTAATTGCACCTAGGTCACAAATCTCAGAGAGAAGAACTAGATTCTATTCTTTTTATTTTTGAGGTAAGATAACTTGAATATGTTTTCTTCTTTGAATTAAGTCCTGTTATTATACAGTTGCCTGTAAATTCACTTGGCATTTAACTGAATTCCTTCTTCCTTTTGCTTAGAGCTGAATTTAAGTGCTTTGTGTGAAAAGAAAAAGAATTTGACTTGCAGTTTTGCAAGATGATGTCTAAACTGAAAAAAGATGTTTTGTGTGTCTGTAGATAGTTCATGATCCTTTTGGTGGTAGTATTCTCCCCATAATGTATTTCACACTTTGAAATTCTTATAAAGGTGATCTCTGTTCAGTCATGATCTTTTCGACCTTTTGATTGCATGTTATCTCTGATTTTTCTCATAATGGATTGCTACTGCAGAATTGTTTTTATAGATCCTTTTAATTTTCAAAATATATTTATTATTTTAAAATTGCATTTCACAATATCCTTTCCAGAAGCATATCTTGACTTAATTAAGATGAATTAGAAACTAATTTAATGAAATCAGAACATTTCTGAGTAGACACTATAGTTTAGAAACAGCTTAGAACATCAGATTTTTGTCATGCCTTTTCCATGGATTCTTCTAATTGTTTTCTAAAAACACAATCCTTGTTCTATATGTGAAACAAAGCTGATCAATTCTTATCACTTGGTTGAATACAACTTCTGTTGTTGCTTGTTAGTGAGGTGCATTAGTGCTTAAAGCTGTAGGGTTAGCTGTTACAAGGAGAGTGAATCTGAAGAGAGCTAGTTCATTTGTTCACTAGTTCCTCCGTAAAGGGATGATCTGTGATTTGGAAGCAGTTACACAAAGTGCTGGAGAGACACATCCAGGAATTCGTTTGGGAAACTGGATTTACAATTTGCCAGTGCCTCTAGTGTAAATGTTGGAAGTGCTTCATGGTAGATTTTTAACTGCCTGTGTTATTAACTGTGCTCTGTTTCTTGCCATCTGAAGATGATCATCCTCCAACTTAGCTGTAGAGCTCTTGTCTTCATTCTTCTGCTGCAGCTTATTACGTCCCTGTTGAGAAGGCTGAAGCAAATGTTTGCTTGTGCCACAGAGGCAAGTTGACAGCTGAACATCCTAGTTTAAGCCACTAGAAAGGTGGAATAACCTAATACAACCTGTTGCATACCAGGGCAACTAAGACAGATACCTATCCCATTCCATT
The DNA here is from genome assembly GCF_000695815.1 of Acanthisitta chloris. Taxonomy (NCBI): domain Eukaryota; kingdom Metazoa; phylum Chordata; class Aves; order Passeriformes; family Acanthisittidae; genus Acanthisitta; species Acanthisitta chloris. The sequence goes on from NW_008671326.1 coordinate 11,539, forward strand.
CCTTATGCTATAAGCAGCAATATCCATTAGAGAGGCAGTGGAGCCAGATGAACTGCAGTAACACAAGAAGTCTCCAATGCAGGACTTATCAGACAGTCTGTCAGAGCCTTTGGGCTTCTTAGTCTTAGGAATGGGACCATCTTGAAAGGACGGTAATGCTTCCAAGGAAAGTAGTGTGGGAATTTTCTAAGTTGACCCTTCAGCTTCTGATCTGTGGCCTTTGTTAAAGTGCTCCTTAGTCTTAGACCTTAGATGTTGCAGATGTCACTTAGAGAGTGACATCTGCAACGTACATCTTTGGGTTCTGTTTTTTACAGAAAATTTTACAACTCCTTCCAGAAAGGATTCATCAGAGATGGCAATTTCATAGTATTGGTAAGTTGATTTTCTTACCTTTTTTTTTCCAATCTTATTTTTTAGTAGTAGCTATTAGTAGTTTGTGCTACTCATTTCCTTGAGCTTTATTGGCAATACAGGGATTATGGTCTTGAAACTCTTGGATGTTAGGTGAAGGAAAGGAAAAATAAACAGAAAATCCTACCAATGCAACAAATGTTCTTCTAGATATAATTAAATCTGGGAATCTGGAAATAGAGCACTGGATGAGAAGGAACAAGGATAGGCATAAAGTTTGAAGTTTTAATTATTATTTTTTCCTAATTTTTTTCTTAGTAATAAATTTCAAAATTGACATGAGGTCTGTATGTGTTAAATGGGGAATGCTGATTTTATGCATAGTGATGACTTGAGAATGGTTTACTTTTAATGTGCACATCTCAAAAAGTCCTTGGGAAAAGATGTTATACATTATGAGAAAGCCATGAAAGGTGATATTTGGTTTTTTTCCTTCTGGCATTGACTGAGTTGCCTGAGGATATCAAGGTCACCAAGACTAAACTGGAGCTTGCCAAAGACTTGTTTAAAAGTTAACATCAAGTCTGACCGAGATCTCTGACATCTTACTTAATATAGAAAGAAGAACAAAATCACAAAAGCAAACAAATTTTTTTTCTTTTTTTCTTAGGGTTGATTTTAAAGAAGCTTCTTCACACTGGAAATTCATTAAAGGTATTGGAAAAAGTTGCATACTACTTTTGTCTAAAATACTTAAAAATGCAAATAAAAACATAAGGGCAGATAAGGAATGAGAACCAGATCATGACTTGTGTGTCTTGAACGAATGACTTCAAATCATCAGCTTTACCTCTCTAGAGCTACTCACCATAGTTATGTGTTTATATAGAGTGGCCAATGGTTTAAAGGATTTTTGCATTAAAGCAGAAGTAAGCCTTAACCATTCATTGTTAGGGGCAAGGAAACTGGTTTTGGGGCTCAGGCAACCTTGGAAGTGGAAGATTAGCTATGCCAAAGAGACCTGCTGGTGGGTAGAGTAATTTAAATGGTTAGCCATGTACAAAAGCCACTCAAATGTAACACGTGATTTTGGTGCTGCAGCAGACAGCTGCACCACTCCTCTGTAAACCACCTGCAGGTTTGTCTGCTACTGAAATTCTCCAGCATGAGAGCCAGGAGAGGAGTGCTCTAGGACTCCATCACCTGTTTTGAAGGAGAAATGGAAGAAGGTAGAATGGATCCTTCTGCTACAGAAAGCTCACTCTGCTGTTATAATTCATAACCACATTTAGAAATTTTATGTTGGTCATTGTATTTCCTGAAAAATTCATGTGTCATCTTGCAGTGCTGTATGATTGGAAGTGTGTTGGTTTTCTTCCTCTTTCTTCAGAGAAACCCCTGTGAAAAATTCTGTCAGGCAAAAAGCAGTGAAAGTGCCGGGTTGCCCTTGCATTTTAGCAGGAGCAGCAGATGTGTTAGCTTGGCTCTGTTGAGTGCTGGTGATCATAGTGTCTGTCTGTTCTCATTTTTTCTAGCATCCCCTTCTCCTTTTCCCTCCAGGACAAATGAAAATGCTTTTGTGTGTTCTGGGACAAGATAACTTGTTCCTTTTTTTCCTTTAAGATACGTCGAGAGGGCGTGCGTCTCTTTCTTTTGTGGCTGCAAGCACTTCAAAATAACTGTAGCAAAGAACAATTATGGATGTTTTCTTGCTTGATTCCTGGATTTTCATCACCACAGTCTGAATATGGCCCCCGAACACTAGATAATCTCATTAACCCTCCACTTAATGTTCAAGAAAGTAAGTAATTTGGTATTATTGCTCAATTCTCAACATAATTCAATTCTTGTCACAGAAAAGCCAAGTTGAAGTAACTAAGAACTAACATACATATGTGCCCAGGGAGATGATGGAGCTGTTAATAAGTTTCTTAGCAGTTTATCAGGTCTTCCTCCAGTAGCAACTTCGTCTTTTTTGGTTTTCAGGGTGAGTTGGTTTCTGTGGTTGTTGGTTGTTGTGATTTTTATTTTTTTCCCCAGCTATTGTAGCTTAACACACAGTGGGTGAAAATAAACTGCCCTATTTTATGTAATTCTTGAGAACTGCAAGAGGATCCTGCATCTACTGCAAGCTTGCACGGGTGGATTCTGGTTGTGTTGAACATTTGCACTAGCTTTGTTCATGTTCCAGGGACCAAGCCATGCAAAGCAGATTGTGGTGTGGCCTTCAAGGGAATGAGTGGTTGTTAGGGCAGTGCCTAAGGACAAATGTGCCTGTGTATGACCAGGCAATTAAGGCTGTGGTAATTCCTGCGACTCGGAGTCTTCCAAAAGAATAGACCTTGTAAACTGCAAAACCTGAGGTCATGAAGTTTTGCACCAATGAAAAGTCTTGAGTATTCTGAGATAGTTTTTATACTTTCTAGTTTTTTTATTTATTTAAAAGGTAAGATCGTTATCTTGACTCTAATCAATAGAGTGAGGATGATTTATTTTTTTTTCTCTGAAGATGATTCCTATGACAGTTTTTCCGTTGTTCACTTCAGCAGTAAATATCAGATACTGGTTATTTTGGGGAACCTCTGGCCTTCTCACTCACTTTATTCTTGCAAGTGGGATTTTAAGCTCATTTATTAATGAATTGCAATTAGATGCAGTCATAAGTGCAAACTGTGCGTTCACATAAATGGAAATAAGAAGCTGACCACTTTTTCCTCTGAACGTTAAGTGCTGTTGCCTTTGTTCCATCTTCACCAAGTATTTTAATATTTTATTGCTTGTAGAGGCAAGCAGTGTCTCCGTCACTTGTAATTAAATTTACTGAAACTTAGTAGACAAATTTCATGGCAGGATAGCTCTGCAGGTAGGTAAGAGTGAAATGTGAACATCTAACTACAGGAACAGGAGAAAAATCAACCCTGAAGTAGCTTCACTGTAGAGGCAAAGAAAGGATACAACTAGTAAAACTTAACAGAAATGTAACTGATCAACTACTAAATGAGAAGATTGTGAAAGATGTAAATAAATTTTTGGCATTTGTGCAACACAAACATTACACTATTGTTTGCATAAGTTCCAAAAGAAATGGATTACGCCTTTTGGAAAAATTGGATATTGGCAGGTAGATTTCCAGGGTGCATAGAGAAAACATAGTTATGGTCTGCTGTGGGGTTTTTATATGTGTAAGAAATGAGTTCTGTGATGGTTTATTAGCTAAAATGTCCTATTTTTCCTTAATCTATGGGTGAATTGTTTTGCCTGTAACTGCCTCTGCTTACCTCAGTACATTTCTACATTCATAACTTGGTAGATATTTATGCATGAGAAGAAATGGTCTGAATGTTAGATGTGCTTCTTTTTTTCTTATTCTTTAAATAGCTCAAGTGACTATAGAGGAAATCACTCCACTTGTTCCTCCACAATCAGGAGATAAAGGACAAGAAGATTTAACAAGCTATTTTTTAGAAGCACTTTTGAAATACATGGTAATTCAGGTATGTTCTGTAGTTTTCAAACAAACAAGTATGAAATAAATAACACCTCTTTGTCCATTACAATGTCTTTTACTTGTAGAACTGCAAATGTACATGAAAATGTTTTCAAGTTTCCTCCTCCTTGCCCCTCCCTCAAGTGTCCTTTGTGAAAAGTAAATTCCTTGAAAAATCTTCACTTGTCTTCTTGTGAAGATTCTTAGGTCTTTTACCACAGGGTCTTCCATCAGATTGCAGCATGGAGCAAAACCAAGACTTGTCAGTCAGTTCCAGCATTGCTGAGTCCAGTTCCCTTCCCATTTTCTCCTCTCCTTCCTGGCCCTGTTACCTCCAACCAGTAGACCAACTGAGCACAGAAAATGCAGACTTGAACGAGTAATTAGTCCATGGTGTGCAACTCGGGCGCACACTATGTCCTTCTCTTTGTACTTTGACATTTCCATGATCTCAGCCAGTACTCAAAATGCTTAGGACAGGGCATGGCAATGGTTTCTGTCTAAACCCGTGGCCTAGCTGTTATGTTACATAATTGATTTGCTGGCCAATTAGCACATCCTGCTTCTGAGCCTGCTCTGCTGTCATGTGCTGCCTGCATGACATGTGGTAGGTATTCCCAGGGTACTGCAGTCTGGGTCAGACTTGTCCAGCAGGACCCAGTTGGGTATCTTTAAGTTTTTCTTCATACTTTTGCAGGTTTTGCTAGAGAAGATGGACAGTGTACAAATATGACCAATGTTAAACATTTCATGGCCTCCCTCTGGCTGTGAACTTCTCATGTTGGAATAATTTGCAAACTCATTTTGTTGTTTCCAGCATGTCCCAGTTTGAATAGTGGTCATCATACTTGTGATCTATAGGGTTACCTTAATGATGACTATTCACTTTGAGGAAAAATAGCCCTTTTGTTTTTGAAGATAACTGCCCTTTCTGTAATAAATGGGTAGTATTATATTTAAATTCAGGTAAGTCATTGAGACAGGTGCCATAGAACTTGTTCACTGTGTGAGTGCCCAAGTCCTTTGCTGAAGTCTCTTTAGAGGCACTGATAATTGCAAGCTGAATAGTTCTTCTTCGATATTAAGTTCTGTTAAAGGACTTTGTGTCATTAAATTATAGGTATCACCCATTCTGTTGAATTATATTGGAGGGTGAAATATATGCATATATATTTATGCCATGGTTTAACCCCAGCCAGCAGCCAAGCCCCATGCAAATGCTCACTCACTCCCCCAGCAGTGGGATGGGGGAGAGAATCAGAAGGGTAAAAGCTAGAAAACTCATGGGCTGAGATAAAGACAGTTTAATACAGAAAGCAAAAGCTGCACACACAAGCAAAGCAAAACAAGGAATTAATTCACTGCTTCCCATAGGCAGGAGGTGTTCAGCCATCTCCAGGAGAGCAGGGCCCATCATGTGTAATGGTTACTTGGGTAGACAAATGCCATCCCTCCAAACATGTCCCCACATCACTCCAAATGTCCCCCCCCTCCTTCTTCCTCCCACTTTATATCCTAACCATAATGTCATATGGTATGGAATATCTCTTTGGTTAGTTTGGGTCACCTGTCCTGTCTGTGTCTCCTCCCAGCCTCCCATGCACCCCCAATTTCTTGCCAGCTTGGCAGTACAAAAAGCAGAAGAGGCCTTGGCTCTGTGTAAGCTCTGCTCAGCAATAACAAAAACATCTCTGCATTATCAGACCTGTATCCTGCACAAATCCAAAACATAGCCGTATACTGGCCACTGTGAAGAAATTTAACTCCACCCCATCCAAAGCAGCACAATGTATTCCACTCTAAAGACCCATTTTGCTGAAAAAAGATCATAATAGAAAAGTAGCCTTTGAGTGAAGAATGGAGGAGTAGGAGGAAAAACTAAAAAGGAGAAAAAAGGAGAAATCCTTCCTTTTTATTATTTGCGATAGACTTGGCAGATTACCCAGCTCTGCAGGCAGATGAGTTCTTGGGGATGAAGATGGAAACTGCTTGTTAGATTTCTTATTAAGGAGAACTTACTACACTTTTCAGTGGGAAAACATTTCATAATGGCAATGCTTAATACTAATGATCCATGAAAATACATTCATGTCACTCAACTTTGAAGTTGAATGTTCTGCTGCTTTTGGTTGAAAAATTTGTTTGTTTCATATTGCCAACTACCAAAATGAATCCAAGTACCTATTACAAAGACTATATGGACACTTGTTAGTTCAAATGTGTTAAAAGACATTGTCAAAGAAATATTCAGCGTGGCATGGGTAATTATCCTTTTCTTATAAAACATTTTGAAATATAAAACCAGTTTTATTTAAAGCAGTCAGTTTGGGTTTACTCCCTGGTTTGACAAGTTGACTGTAAAAGCAGATACATTTCTATTGATTTTGGTATTTGATGTGTCCAGGTTCATTTTGAAGCAATATTTTGGAAGAGAACAGTCTTTGTTTCACTGACATTTCCTAACTAGTTTTTGTTCCATATTTCTAAGAGTGTTTAATAAAATATAAAGAGGACATTTCTTCAGTTATCTTTCTCTTCTACTTTGAGATGTTTAATTTGTAAAAATTCTTTTTTTAAGGTTAAGAGTTTAGAATGGAAGAACAAGGAAAACCAAGAAAAGGGATTTTCATTTTTATTCTCAAATTTTAAGAAATACTACTTACCTTCTATTTTCCCAAACATCTGTAAGGAGACCAGCTTGTATAATCCTTTACTTGGTAAGTATTAACACCGCTGATAAAATCATTACATTTTTTCTAATAGTATAGCAAAACAGTTTTTGCTTGAGTCATGTTGCCCATGAAGAGCATTCAGCGAATGTATTTCTTATGAAAGAACATGTTCTTGTTCATGGTTTTAATTTCTTCTCTTGTGGAGGCTGCTGACCCTTTCATTAGAGGGAATCTTGCTGTGTTAAACTGATTGACATAAATTAAATGTTCTTGTTAAACAGTTCTTTAATGTGACCTCTGTTGTTGACCTAAGTTGTGCTCTGAAAAGAAACTCCTGCTGCTGAGATAAAAGGTGTTAGTGTGCTGCTCTTTGGGGGTGTTGGCTCTACCTGTACAGAATCATGTTTGGATCATACAGTCCTTGCTCATAGTTCTGACAGGGCAAAGTTAGTTTTGTTTTTGAGCCAACTGTATTTTGTCAAGAGCTTGCAGTAGGAAAACAAAGGTAAGGTTTAACAGTTCTTAATGCTGATGGTGCTAGAATGTATCTTTCCATATAGAGAGTGGAATTTTAGGTGTTTGCTAAGCAAACATAAAGTTTTACTTGAAAGATTTTAGTCCATTTGAAACTAGAACATTGTTTGTAAGTCTTGATTTTTGTTATCTCAGGTTTGCATGCATCCATGCACAAATTAGTTGTAAGCCAGCAGAGTTCAAGACTCTTCTTTGCAAAGCAATACCATGTACACAGGCTTTAAGCTACTATTTCATTATTTGAATAATACAGACACTTCACTGCCTCTCTTACCTGTTGATGCAACGTCTCAAAAGTATTAGTAGTGATCTCCAGACAAAATGTCATGTTCTAAAATCAAGCTGTCGCAGAAGTTTGTTGAAAAGGTGTTAGTTCTTTCCAGTCCATGTACACATATTTGGATTGGGGCTTTCTTCAGAGGTGGTTGTTTCAAAACCATGTTCTCTTGGGAAAGACAAACAGTAGACCTTCTCATCTAGGACAGAAGAAGCTGTATAAATCCAGCCATAAGCAATGGTAGAACAAGAGTTACGGGAAGATGCTGAAGAGGTTCAGTGATAAAATAACTACAAGAGGGATGGTAAGCAGTGCTGAGAAAGCAAATCTACCATTGCTTGATGCCCTCAAAGAAGAAATGTGGAAATTTATATTTCCCTTTCTATGAAGATCTTGATTGAGTCTTCCATAGAAGTGTTACTCTAGTCCTCTCTTTTTCTGTGAACTATGAACAAGAATCTTCTGAGGTCTTGGTAAAGAAGAGGACAATGGGAAACAAGTAGAAATGGGCACAGATCTCCAAAATTACTGTGAGTTCCTTAAATTGTGCAAAGTCAGCAACTATTTTTAGAAGATTATTAGAAGAATACAGTAATGAAAACACACAAACAGTGGTAAGTAATTTTTCTCCTCTTAGTTCTTTTCTGGCATGCATCTTCCCACCCTGTTTGAAAATAATCCTGTGCCTGTTCTAAACAAAATTTACAGCATTTAGGCTGAAAGCAAGGCAAACCTGGACACTGAGCCTGCTACTAAAAACAATTCTTAGGCCACTGGTCTAATGTTTAATTTAGGAGAAGTAATGAGGTACAAATCAAAACAGTAGTTTTAGTAAGCAAGCACTGATAAAGGATTTTACTGGAGATAGTATAGTAGATTGAGATTTCTCCCCCTCCCTCCCTTTCCCCTCACTTCCCTTGGAGAGTGTGGTCAAAGCTTACAAGTGTCCACCATTTGACTGTGTTTTTGCTGGCCTGTTCATTTTCTACCCTGTGTATGCCTCCCACCACCTACAGCTTCCTGCCGTTTTTGGCATGAGCTCACATCAGGTTCCCAGAGGAGGAAGGTCTGGGGGTGGGGAAAGCCCAAAGTACAACAGAAAGGAAAAATGGAGAGTCGGGGGAAGGGAGTATTTCCTCTTGTGCTGTTTGAGTCAATCTAACAAGCTCTGTTTTGCTTTGGTTTTATGTTGGTGTCCTCATCTGAAGCCTTCATACCTACTTCCAAGATGGACAGAAATGTGAAAATATAAGAACTGGCTGAAGGAGGATGCATTTGAGAAGCAGCTGCAGCACATAACGCAGTTGAAACAAAATACAGAGAGAGGATGTTATGAGAGGATATCATGAAACTAGGAGGAGACCATGTGCTGCAAAGACATGTTTACTGCATGCCTAGTCCTTTTGAAAATACTGCCAGTATTGCAGCCTTTGTGCTCTGCTGAATGCTAAGAGATGCCAGAGAGAACTGATTTTTGCATCTTTATATACCGTGCTGCCAGGGATTTGCTTCCTTTTTACACTGATTGTGCTGTTATATATGCTTCTGTTTAAGATAATTTTTAATTTTCTTACTAACCTGCTGCTTTCCACAGAATGAAAACAATGTTCTGGAGGTTTTTTTCTTTGTAGTAAATAAACTCTTTGTACACTTTTCAAAAAGTCTTGTGTGCATTTGTTACTTAGGTGGGTGGTATGCAAGAATTGTCTGGGTTTTGCCACTAAAAATAATGCTTCCATTGAAAAGTGTGGATGTAACTTTGAAGTCTGTACTGGAAACACTCCTCAGTTTAGCAGCATCGTGATGGGTTTATCACTACTGATGTGTGTGGCTGTTGAAATGACACTGAGATATGCCAGCTTGGGTATGCTCAATCCTGGTGCTGGATGTTGTGTTATGTATTTGTCATGTTAACAAGGAGATGGTTACAGCAGGCTGGCAGACAGGCTGGCGTCACCTCAGATGCCTTAAAAAAGCATTAACTTAAAAAGTAATTGCCTAAATAGTAGCTGATTAGTTCTTTGCTGCTGTCCACATTTGTTCCTCGTGAATTCTGACACCATACACTGACAAAGTTATACAGGATCCCTTAGAGCAACCCTTGACCATGCATTAGGAGGATATAGTCAGGAAATAACTCTATATTGTTAAGTACGACTACTTTACATCTTCCTTGACTCTCGCTCTTAGTATCTTTGAACTGCCTTCTGGCCTGTAAAACCATGGAGTTATCTCACTTATGTACTGCAGGCTTTAGGGCAGTTGAAGCAGTGCTGAAATAATTCCATTTCTGTCCAATCTGTCGCTCTCTGTATCTGGATAGGGCCGTCATTTTCCATGCCTCCTCCTTTTTGTTTTTGTGTTTGTTGTTGTTTTGGCTTGTGTTTTTGTTCACTTTGTGTGTGTTTTGGTTTGGGTTTTTTGTTTGTTTTGTGCTGCTATGAGAGAAAAATCATGATACTGAAACACCAGGAGCGGATTGTTATGACAGCACATACTGTAATCAGTCCTCACACAAATATGCTTCAGTATAAAAAGTAGATGAATATCTCGTAGTTGCTCTTCTAAAACTAGGACTAGAGCTGGTTGGCACACCGCTCCCCACATAAATGTCATTCACACATGAAAGTACTATACAGAAATGACATTTTGCAGTATTGAGTCACAGAAAAATGCACAGTTTAAAAAACTATCCATGTGTGCTCCCATCTTTGCAATGCTTCTACCTGCACATATCAATTCCTTTATTCAGGACTGTCACCTTTTCTGAAGCAGATTCAAGAATAGTGATGAGTCTAGCACAGTAGAGAACCAGAAAGATCTGAACAGTTCTGAATCATCGCGTAGTACCTGGGATGGAGAGAATGGAGTTGTCAATTATAAACCCCAAATAAACACATTTCCTGCCAGTTGCCATACTGCTGGGCATCATTCATTACATTCCCTGTAAGCCAGTGCAGAAGCTATAGCCACAGAATCATTTTTCAGCTAAGTCATAGCAAGATGCATGTCCCTGTGGTCTGGTAGCAAAGTCCAGGAAAATTAGCCAGTGGAGATGTGACATTAGGTGAAGCAGCAAAGAAGCTCGCGTGGCTTTGGAGCAGGACTTCTCTGTTGTGTTCATCTTTCACCCACTGCAGGGCCAGAAGAGGCTGTGTTATTGGAGCTGCTCTTAGCATACATTTTGGACTTAAACATCTCCCATTGTAGCCATGATTAGATGTTAGTATCTGTATCAGTAAGGGACTGATGACCCTTATAGCAAAATACATTGCTTTATTGTGGATTGATGCAGACCAACATAGAGATCTTTCTACAGATGCATTACCAACTGTGGTGATCCCTTGTGTCTGAACTGCGTATGCTTTTCCCAGGAGGTTTGGTAGTAGGGCTTAAGTGATATACAGGACTCTTTTTAAAAAGCTATAAAGTAGTATGAGTTACATAAATTGTTGCTTACTAACTATAAATGCTTCTTAAGAAATTCGATGGTATCTTAATTCTACATGAACAGTTTTCTCGTGTAGGCCATAGTCTAGCTAACAGTTATTTTGCCACTTATAGAATCTTCATAATCTTCAATGAAGGCGTGAAGTAGTAAGTTTGCTGAAGTGTATTGCCTAGAACATGTAATTTAAAAAAGAGCTGAAAACAATGAAAATAAATGTCTACTTGTTTAAAAAAAAATGCAAGCAAAGACATAAGGCTATAGAAATCAATTTCAGATAAAAAGATTAAGTTTTCTATAAGAGAAATAAGTTTCTGTCTTTTGTACCAACACTGTTGTCTCCATCCAGAAGAAAATTAGTGTTTTGGTATCTTAAAATTCTTGAAATTTTCTCTGTTGCATCCATTTCAGCACATCTTGGAATGAGTTTTTCATGTGTATTGGTTAATGGTTTTAGGATTTCTTTCTTATACAGGGCTTTGTCTCTGCACATATTTTAAGATGTTGTGTTTCCTTACAGATATCCCACAAATGAGACCAAAGCCACACTACGTAATGGTTAAGAAGGATGCTGAAACCAATGAGGCAATATATTGCACAAAGGAACCTTTTATTAAGGCTCGTGTCATTGTCATTCGATGGTTGGTGTCTTTCTGGCTTGAGCCAAAACCGCATACAGGACCTCATATTCCTGGGATGGAAGGTGAAAATGTGCCAAAGAATATTCAGGTAAAACCAAATACACAAAAATATGTTTGTTGTCATGTTTTTGTCTTAATTGTTATGTCACCAGTATGCACTCCTCCAATAACTGCAACTAATGAAGAGTTAAAAAAAGGAATTTCTAAACAAATTTTATGCTTATGAATTCACTTTAGAAGGACTTGCTATGCTGCCTTTGTTTTTCTAATTCTGCAATTTGTTTTTAGTCAAATAGACATAAGCCTTGAAACGCAGTGAATCCTTTTCTGTGTGGTTTTTTTCTTGAATTCTTTGTACTGTTTTAAATTATACTGTCATATAACTTAAATTGTGCTGTTACATTGTTGTACTAAAAATGAATGTTGGAATATTCTTTGATTTCTGTTTCAGAGAGCAGCTGCTAGCATGGCTTCAAGGGAGGACAGCAAAAATGACAGTACTGATAAGCAGGATCGAAATGCAGAGCCAGAACAATCTCATTCTAATACAAGTACTCTAACAGAGAGGGAGCCAAGTTCTTCCAGCCTCTGCAGTATAGATGAAGAGCATTTAACTGATATCGAAATTGTCCGGAAAGTCTTTTCTTCTAAAAGAAGCAATGTTAATTTTCTAACTGAGATTTTTCGCCAGGTAAAAAACCCTCTTTAGAATGCAAGAGATCATTATATTGTAAATTACCATTATGTCATGGTTTTCTTTCAAGAGCACTTGTTAAGCAGAACATTATATAAAGTCAATTGAATAACTAAAATTCTGAAATATTTCCTGTGCATAATATCCTCAGTTCCTGTTTTTTCTAATTTTATATCTTTAATAACCAGTTTTACAGCATTTAACTTGGACTTCACAGTTCCCCATAGACAGGAACGTTTGATCTTGTCATACATCAACACTGTAACTATTAGAACTTACAACTATGTGTGTTAACATAAGCCTCCTGTGGGAGTCTGCAGCTGTTGAAGAGCTGTTTTAGGAGCAACTGAATGTCCTTACCTTTGTAGTGTTAATCAGAAGAGTGGGACAGATGGCTACAGAAGGAAACAGCTTCTGCTTCTGACTTCACTGCAACCAGAAATGTTAGCTGAGCATACTCAAAATAGTGTTTCTCAACTGGAAACTATTAAACAAATTTAAACTGAGAACATATGCCAGAATATGGAGTCTTCATTTATAGTAACTGTGAGTTCAATGTGGGATAATAGAACAAGATAAGACTTTCTTTATGCCCCATGCTATAGATGAAGAGTTTTAATAGCACAGAAAAATATACTAAGTTTCAAGTTAGATGCACAACACTGATTGATTTAAGCAGCAGAAAGCTAAACTTTTTAAAACCGTTGTATCTGGATGAAATTAATATTTTTGAATGAGGCAAATAAATGTCAGAAGCTTATCCAAATCCATTGTATTGAAGAGCTTGGACACATTACTGAAGGAGATAGCAAGAGTTACCTAAATTCAGCTGCCACTCAAGGGTTTACAGAGTGAGACATTAAATGTAAAGTCTAAATTATCAGTGGTCTATTTAGAAGCTGTTCTCACAGTGAAAGGGGCAACAAAGGCAACTTTATTCATTCTTTTCACAAGGCACTCCGGGAGTTATGCAGGTTATTTGGATTTGTTGTGCAGTTATGAGATCTCATTTACATCATTATTTAGCCAGGAGTTTTCAGTATAAGTTAATTTCTACTATGCCAGATGTTTGTAGTGCTTCTAAAGCACTAGGACTAAGTTATTCCAGTCAAGAGGAGGTTCCAGTTGTACTGAGTTGTGGGAAGATTGTCTGTAGG